>NC_081174.1:30906195-31038695 GCF_012432095.1 Onychostoma macrolepis | reverse complement strand
GCTGAAAATACAGCTGCGCATCACAGAAATAAATTACAGTTTAATATAGATTCACATAGAAAATGGTTATTTTAAACTGTAAAAAAATATTTCAAATTTTTTACTGTATATTTTTTGATCAAATAAATGCATAAAATAAAAGCATTAAAACAATCTTACCAACCCCAAACTTTTTGAACACTACTGCATGTTTATCGTGAATATTTGTATAATGCATTACATTTCACAACATATTCACATTGCATTTTTGCATAAAGTATTGCAGGAACTATTACACAAAGTCTGCAATCTAATCTGACTTCATCGCAGGCGTTTAATGCTTGATGTAAGAGGTTTAGAATGAAGAATGTGTGAAGATGAATAAAGAGCTGTAAGAAGAAACCAGTTTCCAGATTGTTATGTAACTCTTTGCTTACAGCAGGCAGAAAAAACCCTGTTGTTTTTGCTTTAGTGAAGCTTGTTCAGACACCATCTGGGAGAAGATCTTAACTGTGCAGCAGAAGAATTTAGCAAATGTTTTTCATGGATTGATGTTAACAGCAGCACCTCTACACCGTCTGAATCACTTCAGTATGATTTCAGGTGAAAATGATGCATCTGATCACTCAGTAAAGTCCTTTACCTCTCATCAATAACCAGTGTTGGGGGTAACGCATTACAAGTAACGCGAGTTAAGTAATCAGATTACTTTTTGAAATAACTAGTAAAGTAACGCATTACTTTTTAATTTACATTTGAGTTACTTTTTCTTTTTGGTGTGAAAGGGCTTTTACATTAGCTATAAATAGAACTTCTTATATTAAAAATAAACAATAAAGCCCTGCTCAAATTTAAAATGTAACTCAAAAGTAATGTAAGACATTACTTTCCATAAAAAGTAACTAAGTAACATAATTAGTTACTTTTTTAGGGAGTAACGCAATATTGTAATGCATTACTTTTAAAAGTAACTTTCCCCAACACTGTCAATAACATATGATCTGAGGAATCATTCATGCTCATTATATGTAAAAAACAGTTTCTGACCTGGTTTCTGAGACGATGTTGGTCAGAGCGCCGCCCTGCAGGTACTCCATGATGACCCAGAGCTCTTCACCCACCAAAGCACTCTTGTACATCTCCACCACGTTTTTATGCCTGTAATCTCGCATGATAACCACCTGTGTGTAAAGACATCCAGAAATCATTTTTATAATATTAATACTATATATATATATATATATATATATATATATATATATATATATATATTAGTGCTGTCAATCGATTAAAAAATTAATTAATTAATCACACATTTTTCTGAAATTAATCGCGATTAATCGTTTTAAAAGTTTTTAAATATACTTTTATATTGCAATAATTTCACATTCAATCTTCAAATTAATGTACAAACTAAATAAAGACAGTATATATTTTTAATATTTGTTTAATGGCATCTTTTTTTCATGACTGAAGGCCAGCACTGATATCAATTAATACTGATTTCTCTATAAAATTGCCCCCATATTTACCTATTGACTACAACCATTCAACATTACAGTATAATTGAGAGATATCAATTTTAACATTTATTAGACTTTCAAAAAATAACTTGACTCTTAAACTTAAAACAATCTTCACATAAACCCATTATTATAAACATCATATTTACCTGTGCCTTTCAGCAGAAATATACAGAAATTGAAACTGAAGTTATCAAACACTATAAATACTAAATTAAATATAGATGAATCCTTAAAGCTATAAAAGTTATTTTTCTTTGTCCTTTGATGAACAGACATCGCATGCCGCTGCTGAACATGACGCAGATCTGACACGCATCGTATTTTCTCTCAACTCTCATCACCTTTTCTGACACACTTCAGGTCTTAAAGTCTCTATTAATGAGCTGACGAGTTGAATCAGGTGTGTTAGATGAGGGAGACAGTGCTGGGCTGCTCCAGGACAGTTTTGAAAACCATTTTAGAGACATGTTCTTAAATGTGAGTATATATGAATATAAATTTATATATAATTATAAGTTAGTTTTAAATGTTATATATATATATATATATATATATATATATATATATATATATATATATATATATATATATATATATATATATATATATGCATACATATATGTGACTCTGGACCACAAAGCCAGTCTTAAGTGTCAATTCTTTCAAAACTGAGATTTCTAAATCATCTGAAAGCTGAATAAATAAGCTTTCCATTGATGTATGGAATCTGGAATCTGAGGGTGCAAAAAATCAAAATTTTAAACTTTTAAAGTCCAAATGAAGATCTTAGCAATGCATATTACTAATCAAAATGAAGTTTTGATATATTTACGGTAGGAAATTTACAAAATATCTTCATGGAACATGATCTTTACTTAATATCCTAATTATTTTTGGCATAAAATAAAAATTTTGACCCATACAATGTATTGTTGGCTATTGCTACAAATATACCCCAGCGACTTAAGACTGGTTTTGTGCTCCAGGGTCACATATATATATATATATATATATATATATATATATACTGTATATATGTGTGTGTGTGTGTGTGTGTGTATGTATATATATATATATATATATATATATATATACAGTTGTGCTCAAAATTATTCATACCCTTGGTAAATATGATCAAAGAAGGCTGTGAAAATAACTCCGCATTGTTTATCCATTTGATCTTTCATTCAAAAATGTTTAAAAATCTAACCTTTTTTTTTTTTTTTTTGCTTAAATTAAAAGTAAAAGTCAGGGAAAATCACATTATGAAATGAATATTTTTCTCTAGTACACAATGGCAACAATTATTGGTACCCCTAAATAAGTCTTATGATTGAAATATCTCTGAAGTATATTCCCATTCATATTTGCATTTTTTAATCACAACAGGGTGATTATGAACATGAAATTATCCAGCCATGGCTTCCTGTTCCACAGGATTATAAATATGAGGAACACAAAGCCCAAATTCCCTTAATCATCATCACAATGAGAAAAACCAAAGAATATATTTCTGATGTGCAGCAAAAGATGATTGAGCTTCACAAATTAGTGAAGTGGCTTTAAGAAAAGAGCTAAAGCAATAAAAATTCCCATTTCCACCATCAGGGCAATAATTAAGAATTTCCAATCAACATAAAATGTTATGAATCTGCCTGGAAGAGGACGTGTGTCTATATCGTCCTAATGCACGGTGAGGAGGAGAGTTTGAGAGACTAAAGACTTCACAGCTGGAGAATTGCAAAAAATAGTTGAGTCTCTGGGTCAGAAAACCTTAAAAAAATAGTCAAACAGCAGCTACATCAGCACGTGTTGTTTGGGAGGGTTTCAAGAACAATTCTCCTCGCTCATCCAAACACAAACTCCAGCATATTCAGTTATCAGACACGACTGGAACTTCAAATGGGACTGGCTTCTATGGTCAGATGAAACTAAAAAATGAGCTTTTTAGCAGCAAACACTCAAGATGAAATATACTGCTGTATTTTTGATTTTTGATGTTGTGGGCCTATATTTCTGCTGGAGGTCCTGGACATCTTGTTTAGACGCATGGCATCATGGAGTCTATCAAATACCAACAGATAAAAAATCATTAAGTGACTCTGTTAGAAATCTTATAATGGGCCATGTTTGGATCTTGCAACCGGACAATAATCCAAACACAAACCTCAAAAACAACACAAAAATGGGTCACTGAGCACAAAACCAAGCTTCTGCTGGTCATTCCAGTCCTCTGACCTGAACCCTGTAGAACATGAGTGACCTGAAGAGAAGAAGCTGTGAATCTAAAGGGTCTGGAGTGATTCTGGATGAAGGAATGGTCTCTGATCTCTCGTCAGGTGTCTCTAACCTCATCAGGCATTATAGGAGAACATTTAGAGCTGTTAAACTGGCAAATGGAGGCTTCAAAAACTATTGAATAAAAGGGTGCCGTTAATTGTGGCCAATGTGTATTAGAGAAAAACATTTATTTCATAATGATATTTTAAATTCTTATTATTCAATGAAATTTTTGTGATTTTTTTAAATTAAAGATTAACAATGCAGATTAATTTTCACAGCCTTTTTAAATCATATTTACCAAGGGTATGAATAATTCTGAGCACAGCTGTATATATATATGTACGTGTTTGTCAGTTGACATGTGCCTCATGAGCATCGGCTCTGCTTATTTGCGACTACACTAATTTGTGCTGAGCTTGGTATATTGCGTGAGAAATTTCCACACTGTTTTGGAATTGCGCTCTCGTGCTAATTTGCCCTGTTTAGTAAGTCTGGCACTAAATGTGTTGTGAATGACAGATGAGATGCTCATACTTCATTGAAGAGCAGTTCTCTCCTCTGCTGCTTCCGGAGGTCCATCATCTTGACGGCAACCTGCCGCCCGCTGTGCTTCTCTCGGGCGATGCACACCACGCCCGTGGAGCCCTCGCCGATCTTCACGAAGTTCTCCAGATACAAGCGAGGATCGCCGTTGTCCACCACCATCTGCAGCGCGGCTCTGAACTGCTGGTGGGTGACTCCGGGCATCTCGGGGCCGCTGCTGGGCGTCTGGGCCGCTCTGAGGCTGGGAGACGAGGCTCCGCCGGGGGCCGCGGGCGAGCCGGTCGGAGCGGGTCTGGGCTGAGACGGGCTGTCCTGCGTCAGAGGAACCGAGGCTGGAGTCTCAGGGGTTTGGATGGGAGACATCAGGTCGCTGGAGGAACGCCGTGTGTTTTGATGGTTGATTACTCCTGGGTCTGGTTTATGACTGCTAGTGCCGTTGGGTTTGTAAATGGCTGGGAAACTCGGTGAATTCACCTGTATTAAAGGAAAAGATGAAGTATTTTAAGTAGTGCTGTCAAATGATTAATCACAATTAATCGCATTAATAAATGCATGAATGTGTGTGTATTTATATATATATACAGTGGGGCAAAAAGTATTTAGTCAGCCACCAATTGTGCAAGTTCTCCCACTTAAAAAGATGAGCAAGGCCTGTAATTTTCATCATAGGTATACTTCAACTATGAGAGACAAAATGAGGAAAAAAATTATTAGAAAATGGAAGACATACAAGACCACTGATAATCTCCTCGATCTGGGGCTCCACGCAAGATCTCACCCGTGGGGTCAAAATGATCACAAGAACTGTGAGCAAAAATCCCAGAACCACACGGGGACCTAGTGAATGACCTGCAGAGAGCTGGGACCAAAGTAACAAAGGCTACCATCAGTAACACACTGCGCCGCCAGGGACTCAAATCCTGCAGTGCCAGACGTGTCCCCCTGCTTAAGCCAGTACATGTCCGGCCCATCTGAAGTTTGCTAGAGAGCATTTGGATGATCCAGAAGAGGATTGGGAGAATGTCATATGGTCAGATGAAACCAAAATAGAACTTTTTGGTAAAAACTCAACTTGTCGTGTTTGGAGGAGAAAGAATGCTGAGTTGCATCCAAAGAACACCATACCTACTGTGAAGCATGGGGTGGAAACATCATGCTTTGGGGCTGTTTTTCTGCAAAGGGACCAGGACGACTGATCCGTGTAAACGAAAGAATGAATGGGGCCATGTATCGTGAGATTTTGAGTGAAAACCTCCTTCCATCAGCAAGGGCATTGAAGATGAAACGTGGCTGGGTCTTTCAGCATGACAATGATCCCAAACACACCGCCCGGCAACGAAGGAGTGGCTTCGTAAGAAATTTTTGTGATTTTTTAAATTAAAGATCAAAAGGATTAACAATGCAGATTAATTTTCACAGCCTTTTAAATCATATTTACCAAGGGTATGAATAATTCTGAGCACAGCTGTATATATATATGTACGTGTTTGTCAGTTGACATGTGCCTGATGAGCATCGGCTCTGCTTATTTGCGACTACACTAATTTGTGCTGAGCTTGGTATATTGCGTGAGAAATTTCCACACTGTTTTGGAATTGCGCTCTCGTGCTAATTTGCCCTGTTTAGTAAGTCTGGCCCTAAATGTGTTGTGAATGACAGATGAGATGCTCATACTTCATTGAAGAGCAGTTCTCTCCTCTGCTGCTTCCGGAGGTCCATCATCTTGACGGCAACCTGCCGCCCGCTGTGCTTCTCTCGGGCGATGCACACCACGCCCGTGGAGCCCTCGCCGATCTTCACGAAGTTCTCCAGATACAAGCGAGGATCGCCGTTGTCCACCACCATCTGCAGCGCGGCTCTGAACTGCTGGTGGGTGACTCCGGGCATCTCGGGGCCGCTGCTGGGCGTCTGGGCGCTCTGAGGCTGGGAGGCGAGGCTCCGCCGGGGCCGCGGGCGAGCCGGTCGGAGCGGGTCTGGGCTGAGACGGGCTGTCCTGCGTCAGAGGAACCGAGGCTGGAGTCTCAGGGGTTTGGATGGGAGACATCAGGTCGCTGGAGGAACGCCGTGTGTTTTGATGGTTGATTACTCCTGGGTCTGGTTTATGACTGCTAGTGCCGTTGGGTTTGTAAATGGCTGGGAAACTCGGTGAATTCACCTGTATTAAAGGAAAAGATGAAGTATTTTAAGTAGTGCTGTCAAATGATTAATCACAATTAATCGCATTAATAAATGCATGAATGTGTGTGTATTTATATATATATACAGTGGGGCAAAAAAGTATTTAGTCAGCCACCAATTGTGCAAGTTCTCCCACTTAAAAAGATGAGCAAGGCCTGTAATTTTCATCATAGGTATACTTCAACTATGAGAGACAAAATGAGGAAAAAATTATTAGAAAATGGAAGACATACAAGACCACTGATAATCTCCCTCGATCTGGGGCTCCACGCAAGATCTCACCCGTGGGGTCAAAATGATCACAAGAACTGTGAGCAAAAATCCCAGAACCACACGGGGACCTAGTGAATGACCTGCAGAGAGCTGGGACCAAAGTAACAAAGGCTACCATCAGTAACACACTGCGCCGCCAGGGACTCAAATCCTGCAGTGCCAGACGTGTCCCCTGCTGAAGCCAGTACATGTCCGGCCCATCTGAAGTTTGCTAGAGAGCATTTGGATGATCCAGAAGAGGATTGGGAGAATGTCATATGGTCAGATGAAACCAAAATAGAACTTTTGGTAAAACTCAACTTGTCGTGTTTGGAGGAGAAAGAATGCTGAGTTGCATCCAAAGAACACCATACCTACTGTGAAGCATGGGGTGGAAACATCATGCTTTGGGGCTGTTTTTCTGCAAAGGGACCAGGACGACTGATCCGTGTAAACGAAAGAATGAATGGGGCCATGTATCGTGAGATTTTGAGTGAAAACCTCCTTCCATCAGCAAGGGCATTGAAGATGAAACGTGGCTGGGTCTTTCAGCATGACAATGATCCCAAACACACCGCCTGGCAACGAAGGAGTGGCTTCAGAAGAAGCATTTCAAGGTCCTGGGTGGCTAACCAGTCTCAGATCTCAACCCCATCGAAAATCTTGAAAGTGTTGCCCAGCGACAGCCCCAAAACATTACTGCTCTAGAGGAGATCTGCATGGAGGAATGGGCCAAAATACCAGCAACAGTGTGTGAAGACTTACAGAAAACATTTGACCTCCGTCATTGCCGACAAAGGGTATATAACAAAGTATTGAGATGAAATTTTGTTATTGACCAAATACTTATTTTCCACCATAATTTGCAAATAAATTCTTTAAAAATCCTACAATGTGATTTTCTGGATTTTTTTTTCTCATTTTGTCTCTCATAGTTGAGGTATACCTATGATGAAAATTACAGGCCTCTCTCATCTTTTTAAGTGGGAGAACTTGCACAATTGGTGGCTGACTAAATACTTTTTTGCCCCACTGTATATAATAAATATACACAGTACACACACATATATTATGTAAACAAAAACTTTTATTTTGGATTAATCGTTTGACATCACAAGTTTTCCAGACAGATGTAGGAAGTAGCTTATTACTCTAGAATAATATTAAAAGAATATTCTATGTTTAGAATAGAGCTGTCAAACAATTAATCGCGATTAATTGCATCCAAAATAAAAGTTTTTGTTTACATAGTATTTGTGTATGTACTGTGTATGTTTATTATGTATATATATATAAATACACACACATTCATGTATATATTTAAGAAAAATATGTTACGTTTATATATTAAATATATGTATATATAATATACATTTTATGAATATAAATATATACATGTAAATATTTTTAAATATTAGATGATAACTTTTAATGAACATTAGAAATGTTGCTTTGGCTAAAAAAACTAAAACTGCTTTGTACTAAAATGAAAACTAAATAAATAAAACTAAAATAAATTAAATAAAAATTAATTACAGTGCAACAGAAATATTTAATATTTAATGTATATAATAAATATATACAATATTAAATGTTTTTATATTAAGAACTATGTAAAAACTAATATAAATGACAAGCAGCACATAAAATGTATAAAACAAACTAAAATTAAAAAGAAAATTGTTCATTCAAAATTCAAAATGTTAGTAATATATATAATTCAAATCTATCTGTTTTTAATTATATAATATATAATAAAATTATATAATATATAATAAAAATAAATAATATAATGATTTTTAATTCAAATAAAAATGTAATTTAATTTTAATTACAAGATATAATATAGTGATATTCTTTTAAATTAAATAATTATATGTGGCTGTACTTATTTTGCATGTATGCATTTGCCAGACACTTTTATTCAAATCAACATACTTTGCATTTAAGGTATATATTTTATAAAGTCATGTAATCCCTGGGAATTGAACCCATGACCTTCATGTTGTTAAAGCTACAGGTACGTTTATTTTAGTGCAATGCATTGCTGTAAAGGTGAATTTTTGCGTCTTTTTTTTTTTTTTTTAACAGAGGGCTGAGTTAAAATGATTTTATATAGCAGTTGACAGCATGTCAAAGATATAGATAAACAGCATAAATTATACATGATATCACACTGCAATGCATTTCACTGCATAGATTTTCCAGTGATACAATTCTATTCCTAACATTATCATTAAATAATTATTAAATAGTCACTAGATAGATGAATTTCACTAAAACATCCAGATCTTATTTCACTCCAAAATCAAAAGAAAAAATGTAATTATTTGCTTGAAAAATTATATATATCTTTTGCATTATTTGCAAAACTTAACCACGATTTTGTGATAATTATACAAAAATATCAGGGAAAATATTGTGTGTGCATAGAATTTCAGTGAAGATATACATATTTTCCATGATAAGTAATTTTCAACCATGATTAGGCTCAGCTTGTATTAAACCCAGAGAAATCTGTTTAAGATGTTCTTTATCTTTTTACAGTTATGAACAAACGTTCTTCCAGTAATGTTAATAGAGTGTTCGCTCAGAGTTATCTGGTTCTAAAAACATTAGCACAAAAACAAAGGAATTAAAAAAAGTTTTATTTGTGCAATACTTTAGTCATAAACAGTTTTTTTAAATGTAGCTACTTTTCAGAACATTCTGAGAACCTTCAAAAGTAACATTCTGTAACGTTTTGCAACAATTCTAAAACGGAATGTTCCGTTAACATTCAAATGACCAAGAAAGAACACTTTTAAAACATTTTAAAATCTGGATGTTCAGAGAACATTCAAAAATAACCTTTTAGGAACAAATATTTTTGGTATTTATATTTAGGCTTAAATATTTATATTTAAAGAGATAGGTTGAAAGTTTGTATTAGATTGATTCATTTTAAATTAAATTAAACAGTAGGCCTTCATCAAAAAAAAAAAAAAAGGAACACACACACACACACACACACACACACACACGTTTGTTTCTGTGAATTGTGGGGACTTTCCATAGACTTCTATTACTTTTATACTGACCAAACAATATTTAACCCTAAACCTACCCCTTACAGAAAACCTGTTTACATTCTTACACTTTCAGATAAACATCATTTACTATTTTTACTCATTTTTTCCCTCACACATATGTGACCCTGAACCATAAAACCAGTCATAACTGTCAATTTTTAGAAATTGAGATTTATATATCATCTGAAAGCTGAATAAATACGCTTTCCATTGATGTATGGTTTGTTGGACAATATTTGTCTGAGATACAACTATTTGAAAATCTGGAATCTGAGGGTGCAAAAAAATCTAAATATTGAGAAAATCTCCTTTAAAGTTGTTCAAATGAATTCTTAGCAATGCATATTACTAATCAAAAATGAAGTTTTGATACATTTACGGTAGGAAATTTACTAAATATCTTCATGGAACATGATCTTAATATCCTAATGATTTTTGGCATAAAAGAAAAATTGATAATTTTGACCCATACAGTGTATTTTTGGGTCTTAAGACTGGTTTTGTGGTCCAGGGTCACACACACACACACACAATTATATATATATATATATCCTAATGGAAATGCAAGAAAAATGTTTTTAGAAAATATGTTTTTTACCTTGAAGTTGTATGTGGACTGAGGCCTCCTCGGCGTCTCTATCTTGGGCTGATCTGAGTTCAGTCTCGCTCCGTTGTTTTCGCTGTAGGTGCTGTAGAGACACGATACGGGCCTCTGGTTGGGTTTACCGTCTGTTTGATCAATTCCAGGCCCTTCAGGAGCAGTTCTAGGTGCTAGTAAAATGTCCCGGGGCATCAGCACTGGCTGTCCCATGAACATAGATTTGGCTCTCGGTCGTGGCTCAGTGGAGTTTATGGTGTAGCTGTTCTTGGATTCGGACGGTGGGCTTCCGCTCTCGCTCTGGACCGGTCGGGATCTCGAGCGCCAGTCTGACCCCGGCTGCCTGTTCCTCCGTTTGGCCTCATTGAGCTCCTGATATTCATAAGTCTCTCCTTCGGCTACCTCACCCAGACGGCCCAGAGACTGGGCTCTTTTCCTTAAAGACGGGCTGGTTCTCCTTAACGAGTTCGAGCTTGTAACAGAGAGTCGATTCATCTGAGCGATCGCTGCAGAAATGTAGTCCTCATGTCCGATGAAACTGCCACGAACGATCCTCTGGAAGAGAGAATTCAACAAGATGTCAACACTGACTCTATTATGACTCAAATGTGTCTCTGCATCAGTGTCTCAGCAATGGATGCTCTGCAGTGAATGGGTGCCGTCAGAATGAGAGTCTGATAAAAACATCACAATAATCCACAGCACTCCAGTCCATCAGTTAACATCTGGAGAAGACAAAAGCTGACACAAATCCAGCATTAAGACGAGTCCATAATAACGCTTCCTCCGGTGAAAAAGTATTCTGGTCTGAATCAGGAGAGAAATCTGCAGATCAAGCAGCGTTTACAAGCCAAAACAGCTCTAAACAAGTTTAAAACTTTGTAATGCTGGATTTGTCTCAGCTTTTGTCTTCTCCAGATGTTAACTGATGGACTGGAGTGGTGTGGATTATTGTGATGTTTTTATCAGACTCTCATTCTGACGGCACCCATTCACTGCAGAGCATCCATTGCTGAGACACTGATGCAGAGACACATTTCTACAAACCTGATGAAGAAACAAACTCATCCTAGCTGCACACTCAGATCAGTGTCATATGCAGGAAACAGATGCAATTATATAATGCGCATGATGCATGACAGCTTTAATTACACCAGTGCACTTCGTGCTTCACATTCCTGCTCGGCAAACTGGGAAACTTTAGCCAGCGGGAACAACGACGTGCCTCTCAGATGAAGATGGTGCTTCATCACTCAGTTACCAAAAATCCAGTTACAGATACAGTTTGATTGACAGCTGATAGATCTTTATACTTTATATTTAATTAGGGGATGTTTGTCCCCAGGACTGTTTTAAAAAAAAAAAAAAATTTTATTATAAGTTTTACCTGATGTTTTGATTTAATTGCCATGAAAATAATGGCAATAACTTTTGGAAATAATGCAAAAAATACATATTTTGTAATGCATTTTTTTTTTGTCTAGAAATATGATCTAGACATGTTTTTGTGAAATTAACCTAGTGACTATTTATATAATAATTACATAATAATGTTAAAAATAGAGTTGTATTAATATACAATATATCTATGCAGTGAAACTTTTTGCAATATATCAACTATATAATGCTTGCCTATTTTTGATACATAATAAAAAATAATGTCAAAAAACAATAATGAATTAAAGTTTTGCAGATAATTCAAAAATATATAAAATTTTCTTAAGCAATAAGTTCTTTTCTTTCTTTCTTTCTTCATGCATGCATAAAATATGAACTGGAAATGTTTTTGTGAGATTCACCTAGTGAACATATAACAAATAATATTATTGTTAAAAATAGCATTGTATTGCTGAAATAATATTTTTTTGCTTTAGTGTCATTAAAAAAAACATCAATTAATTTGGCTAGAATTTAGTGATCTGGACATAAGAAAGCAATACATATCATGATGATTATGATGATGAAATCATTATATAACAGCAGTGTTTAGCAGGTCTGTCAGGTCCTAATTAACGGATAGAAACGCTTAGTGTCACCATATGAAAACATTTGTACGGTGTTTCTGATACGTGAGAACCCTGGGGAAATATGACAAAGACGTTGGCTTAGATATAGACCAAACCTCCCTCTACAGAACCTGTTTAACAGAGACACACGATTATTTACAACTGCAGCTGCATACATGAACCTGAAACACTTTCTCAGGGAAAAGTCCTTTCTTTGTGTGACGTTTTTAAAGAAATTACAGTAGGTGCTGCAAGGAGTATGCCTCAATCACATTTGTTTTTGGTCATACATTGTCAGAAAATGTCACTTAGTTTTGCAAATAATGCAAAAAATGCAATATATATATAAAATATATGCATTAAATTCCATAAATAGTATTGTATTACAGGAATTTCTTTGCAGTCAAATGCAATGCACTGTACTATCAACTATATGTTTTTTGCCTGATATTTTTAATTCATTGTAAAAATAAGGCTAAGTTTTGCAAATAATGTGAAAAATTTAAAAATTTCTTGAATTCTTCATTTTCAAGTGAAATGTGATTTGAAAATATTTTTTATGGGATTCACCTATAGCAACTATATAATGATTACTTAATAATATAATTTTATTACAAGAATATACAATTTACCCATGCAGTGAAATTATATGCACTATAATTTCAACTCTATCATTTTTTTAAATATTTTACTTAATTTTCATAAAAACAATCTTAATAATAAAGTTCTGCAGATAATGCATATATACATATATATATATAGTTAATTTTGAATCTGGACATGTTTTCGTGAGATTCATCTAGAGATTATATATAATAATTCTATAATTAAAAATATAACTATTATTCAGTGTAATTTATTTATTATATTTTTGCTTAATTGTAATAAAAATAATTTTACTCAGTTTTAATAATTAATTAATTTTTTTTAAATTTTATTTTATACTGTAGTTTAACATGACTGCATGCATTCAACAAATACATAACAAAATTGCATGCAAAAAAAGATCCAATGCAAACCCTTTTCGAGTTTGGATACTGAAGGAGCTTTACCTTCTGCGGTTTGAGCTGCACCCGCGTGACGCTGGAGGGATCCACCACAGGTTTGGGTCTCCGGAGCGTGTCTATGAGGCTTTGCCATTGAGGCGGCAGACCCACGAAACAGCCCTGCACCGGGTCGAAGGACGTGTGCACCCTGTGCTCGAAGTTCCTAGGAGTGGAGATCTCCAGCCTCCTCTTCTTCTTCTTCTTCCTCTGGAACATCCTGACAGCCTGCTGGAAACAAGAGTCTGTCCCATCATAACACCACAACAGAGCCATGCGCTCGCCTTGAGAACACACAACAGCCTGACTGAAGAAGAGGCGGAGACAGACGAGGCCAGAGCTGTCAATCTGACACCTGAGGACACGCCCCTTTCCTGAAGCAGGTCAGAAACACACTTAAACCTGGGACTGAGAGCGTCCTCCTGTAACACGGATACTAAAGTGAGACGGTCGTAGATCGAGTCTGGCCGGTTATTCACTAATGCATATTTAGTGAACCATGAGAAACTAGCTATTAGAGAGTGGATCGATATTGCTGTGGGTCAACCACATTATTCCCGTATATTGGATTTCCCAAGCCTGTGGGAAGGAAAAACCTATAAAGAGAGCTTTATAAACCTAGAAAGCCACTGTTTCATATTTTATAAGCCTCAAACTTTGCTGTCAATCCAGTAAAAGCTCTTTTAGTGTAATTGTAGAAGCGTCTCGTCTCAAATCTGGACTGATTTTGATCAAGTAAGCGTCAGAATAACTGCAGTCATGTCTCCAGATGAACACTTACTGAAGCAGCTCAGCTTTACTTGATTCTCCATCAATCATTTTCTAGAAACATCAGTGCGTCTCAAATCTGATCATCAGGATCTTCTGAGGAGCTTTACTTTCACTGTTCCTCAGCGGAGGAATGATCTTCATCTCACATCTTCTGAGGAGCTTTATTCCTTCATCTCTCCATCAGCATTGCATTATATGTACATCTCATCTTACTGAGACATATTACTGGAGATAACCACTGATATTTACATCATTTTATGTCAGTATCTGTTATAAAGATCTCATTGATTTACATCACAAGTTATTAAAATTTTATCTTACTTTTTGTCTATATAAATTGTCACAAATACAAATGCAAAATAAATAAAATAAATATAAATAATGACTAAATGAAATAAATCATATTAAGTTAATTAAACAATTAAAATTTAATTTAAAATTAAATTATATTATTATTTATAATAATTATTTTATTTTATTCTTTTGACTTTATATAATAATAGATAGAATTGTATAACTGGAATATACAAAATATACAATATATCTATGCAGTGAAATGCTTTGCACTAATATCAGCTATATTTTTTGCCTGATATTTTTGCTTAATTGTCATACAATGCAAAAAGTCATCTTTAAATTATTTTTTCTCTGATTTTGGAGTGAAATATGATCTAGATGTGATTTTGTGAAATTCACCATTCTGGAGGCTACATATAATAATTACATCATAATGTTAAAAATAGAATTGTATATCACATCACTGTAATGTTTTTGTCATTTAGAGTCTCTGAATAAAACTGAGCGGTGTTTGGATCAAATATGATACTCAACAAAAAACATGTGCACAGATTATATTTTAGATTTTGTCTGAAGGTTCAAAACTATTTTATAGCTGTATTCTTTTACTGTATTGACTCATTCGAGTGTTTTTGTCTGCTGAAAGGATAGCGAGGACAAGCTCTTTGAAACATTCATCTGTCTGCTGTAATCATTATGTGACAGTTCTGTCATTATTAACTCGATCGATCACGACCGCCTCGGGGAAACTTCAGCAGAACGGATGAGCAGCTTTCAAATATCTCCTCGTGACCTTTCATGACCCTCAACACCCGTCCAGATGCATGAGGTAAACAAGAACAAATTTATGATCCCATGCTGAATTTATCCAAATATAAGCGATACAAGATGTTATTTCTCATTTTTAAGCAATTATTAAACATACAATATATATCTATGCAGTGAAATGCTCTAAAATATATATTGTTTATGCCTGATATTATTTCTTAATTGTTAAATGTTACATTATATTAAAATCTAGAATTACACATGCTTAAAAAAAAATCAGGAATCAAAATGTTATATGTATAACATAATGTAAAGCAGAAAAGATGGAGAAAGGTTTTTGAACGTTTGAAATTTGGCAGAAAGGAGTAATATATTGTTTTAGCTTAAAAAAAATTGTCATAAAAATGATAACTAACTTTTTCAAATATATACAAAATAATAATTAAGTAATATATTTTTAACATTTTTAATTAATTTTTTTGCCTTTTTGAGATTCAACTATCTAGTAACTATATATATTAATTATATAATAAAGTCTATAATATACAATATATCTATGCAGAGAAATTATATCTACTATATAATTTTGTCTGATTTTTCCCTTAATTATCATTAAAAAAAATGATGTGTGAAAAATAATGAGTGAAATATGATCTAGACTTGTTTTTTTCTTTCACCCGACTATACATAATAATTACATAATAATGTTGAAAATAAAATATTATCACTCGTATATAGAATATATAAAAGCTTAATATCAAATATATAATTTTTGTCAGATATTACTGTTATTATCATAAAAATTGTGCAAATAACGCATTTTTGTTTTACTCTTATTTAAATTTTTTGGAGTGAAATATGATCTATTGTGTGCCATTTCAGGTATTATTCCGTCTTCTGTACGTAAATATCAAATTAAAACAACATGCATATTTATGATGCCTCTCTTTTTTTTATTTTTTATAATAATAATAAACATCTTGCAGATTCTTCAAGGCCTTTGCAAACATATACATTCACTGTGAGCTGAGCATTTCTGTTTCAGTTTTCCAGGGTTAGTCTGTAAAAACCTGCGGTTCCTAATTTGTTTAGTCAAATTGTCCTTGTTGTTTAATGTGGTTTAAAGAGTTTGTTTCTATAAGATTCAGACCTGCATTAGCAGACGCGTCCAATACAATAGTGACCGCTATAATCAACACTAAAGGGGTTCAAAAGCTTTCATTGAACTAAACTTGAACTAAAGCTGCACAAACACAAGCAGATTTCCATACGACGCAGTGCATCTGTAAACTCCTCTTATGAAAGCTGTCAATCAATATTTGCTCACTAGTGAACATTAAACATCATCTTCTTATTAATTCCAACTTAGATTTTTTAGGTCTGACAGAATCTTGGTTACATAAAAAATCTCCATCTGCTGTATTACATGTACCAGGGTATAATATTTTTAGACGGGATAGATGTGAGGGAAGAGGGGGAGGGGTAATGATTTACATAAAAGATCACATTAACTGTCAGCAGATATGTTGGCCTTTTGACCATGATTTGGAGTGTATTGGGGTGAATATACTGCTCTCACCTGAAATGTCTTTTGTGTTAATTGTTGTATATCGTCCACCCTCCTCTAATAATGATTTCTATATCACTTTTAAAAGCTACTTCAAGCATGTGATTTTAAAATTGAGGTAATACTGCTTGGTGATCTTAACTGTAACTGGCTTAATAAGACTAATAGGAAATCCCTTAAACAGATTACAGATAGTCTGGATTTTACTCAATTGTTGGAAGGTCCTACTAGAATAACCACATCGTCTCAGACACAGATAGATTTAATATTCAGTAACAAGCCTGAAAGAATTGTAAAAACATTTAATTTTATTACTGGACTGTCTGATCATAATCTGACTCTACTGTCGAGAAAACTTACAAAAAAGCGATTTCATCATTCTAATAAACCCGTGGAGCAACTTAGGATTCCTAAGAATGAAATGGATAATTTTCAAAAGGCAGTACAGCAGACTAATTGGATAGATATATTTACTGGGAATAACATAGAAGAAGTTAGCAGAATGTTTTCTACCAAGTTACAAAACCTAGTTAAGGAGTTTACTAGAAAGGTAAAAGGAAAGAAAAAAGTAAATGCACTCCCCTGGCTCAATACTGAAATATTTAATTTGATGAAAGAAAGAGACTCTGTTTTAAAAAGATCATTAAAAACAAAATTAAATAGTGATAGGCATAGGTTCACTTCATTACGTAACCAAGTGATTAAAGAGATAAGAAAGGCCAAAGCCAATTTTTTTATGACAATTATTAATGAGGGAAAAGGTAACACAAAATTGATCTGGGAACAGATTAAGAATGTGATGGGAATCAGCCATAAGATTAGAAACCAGTTAGAATTGAACCTGAATGGTAAACTAATTCAAGACCCAGCTCAAATAGCTGTAGCTTTTAATGAATACTTTATTAATTCTGTGAATGAAATCGCACAGAATTTTTCCCTAATAACTGGAAATGTTGTCACAATAGATGAAAGCATGCCTTCTTTTAGCATTCAACCTATCTGTGAAGTAAAAACTCAGGCAATTATTAATTCCAACTTAGATTTTTAGGTCTGACAGAATCTTGGTTACATAAAAATCTCCATCTGCTGTATTACATGTACCAGGGTATAATATTTTTAGACGGGATAGATGTGAGGGAAGAGGGGAGGGGTAATGATTTACATAAAAGATCACATTAACTGTCAGCAGATATGTTGGCCTTTTGACCATGATTTGGAGTGTATTGGGGTGAATATACTGCTCTCACCTGAAATGTCTTTTGTGTTAATTGTTGTATATCGTCCACCCTCCTCTAATAATGATTTCTATATCACTTTTAAAAGCTACTTCAAGCATGTGATTTTAAAATTGAGGTAATACTGCTTGGTGATCTTAACTGTAACTGGCTTAATAAGACTAATAGGAAATCCCTTAAACAGATTACAGATAGTCTGGATTTTACTCAATTGTTGGAAGGTCCTACTAGAATAACCACATCGTCTCAGACACAGATAGATTTAATATTCAGTAACAAGCCTGAAAGAATTGTAAAAACATTTAATTTTATTACTGGACTGTCTGATCATAATCTGACTCTACTGTCGAGAAAACTTACAAAAAAGCGATTTCATCATTCTAATAAACCCGTGGAGCAACTTAGGATTCCTAAGAATGAAATGGATAATTTTCAAAAGGCAGTACAGCAGACTAATTGGATAGATATATTTACTGGGAATAACATAGAAGAAGTTAGCAGAATGTTTTCTACCAAGTTACAAAACCTAGTTAAGGAGTTTACTAGAAAGGTAAAAGGAAAGAAAAAAGTAAATGCACTCCCCTGGCTCAATACTGAAATATTTAATTTGATGAAAGAAAGAGACTCTGTTTTAAAAAGATCATTAAAAACAAAATTAAATAGTGATAGGCATAGGTTCACTTCATTACGTAACCAAGTGATTAAAGAGATAAGAAAGGCCAAAGCCAATTTTTTTATGACAATTATTAATGAGGGAAAAGGTAACACAAAATTGATCTGGGAACAGATTAAGAATGTGATGGGAATCAGCCATAAGATTAGAAACCAGTTAGAATTGAACCTGAATGGTAAACTAATTCAAGACCCAGCTCAAATAGCTGTAGCTTTTAATGAATACTTTATTAATTCTGTGAATGAAATCGCACAGAATTTTTCCCTAATAACTGGAAATGTTGTCACAATAGATGAAAGCATGCCTTCTTTTAGCATTCAACCTATCTGTGAAGTAAAAACTCAGGCAATTATTAATTCTCTTAAAATCTCATCAACAAAAGATATTTATGGAATGGACTCGAAAATGCTTAAATGCCTGAAAGAACATCTATCTTACCCTATCACACAAATTTTTAATCAGTCAGTACTAGAGGATATTTCCAACCACCTGGAAGACTGCAATTGTAACTCCCATATTTAAGTCAAAGGACCCACGGAACATATCTAACTATCGCCCAATTAGTATTCTTCCAGTAGTCTCTAAGGTTGCTGAAAAATGTGTGTCAGAGCAGTTTGTCTCTTTTCTTAATAATAGTCCCTTCACACTTCATCCGATGCAGTTTGGCTTCCGGGCCCATCACTCCGCAGAAACGGCTAACTGTTGCTTTTAGAGACTGTTAGAGCAATGGTGGACAAGGGAGGTGTTGTTGGCGCTGTGTTTTAGACCTCCATAAAGCATTTGACACAGTCAACCATCAGGTCCTTATTGCCAAACTCTCTACTTATAATCTTTCCCTCTGCAATTAAATGGTTTGAGTCATATTTAACTGGTAGAACTCAATTTGTTTCTGTGAACACCCATCGTTCACTAGCTCTTAATTTATGCACAGGGGTGCCACAAGGATCAATACTTGGCCCGCTTTTGTTTAGTCTATATATTAATGACTTGCCATCAGTTTGCCCTGATATCAATACAATAATGTATGCGGACGATACTGTAATTTATGTGCATGCCAAGACAAAAAATCTGGCTGCCATAAAATTGACCAAAGCCATGGACCAGATTACCAATTGGCTAAATCGTTCATGTCTTCAATTAAATGTAGACAAAACTGTGGGAATGTTTTTTACAAAAAGACAATGTAATAGTGTGTCAAACATATCAATTTCGGGTCAAAACATTACTATTGTGCCACAATTTAAATATCTGGGCGTTATTATTGATTCTAATTTCTTTTTTAAAACACATATTAAGAAAGTCTGCAATAGGGTCAAGTTTAGTTTAGCTAATTTTAGATATATTAGAAGTGCCCTTACATTTCATGCTGCTAAATTATTTATGGATGCAATGATTATGTCACATCTAACATATGGTCTGACAAGCTGGGGACAAACTAACAGCTCATCACTTAAGCCACTAGCAACTATTTATAAAAAAACTCTTAAAATTTTGGACCAGAAGCCTAATAGTTTACACCATTGTATAATCCTTAAAAAATATAAACTGCTGAGCTGGGAAAATGTAATCAAATATAAAAATATTTGTCTGGTTTACAAAATTTTACATAATACCGCTCCGCCTCCTTTCAATTCATTCATAATCCAACGTAATAACAGCAGTTATAATACCAGAAGTACCACACGTGGCGACCTAGTAATCCCACTCAGAAAAAGTACATTTGGTCAATTATCATTTTCATTTACTGCAATACATAACTGGAATTCATTGCCCATTACAATTAAAAACATACATATGTATTCGACTTTTATTGTACACCTTAAAAATTGGCTAATCGACAATTACACCTGCACACATTAATATGCTAGATGTGATGTGTGCACTAGATGTGACATGATCATGCTTCTGCTACTTGATCTCTGCTGACTGTTTCAATGCTATGTCCTATATGTGTTTTAATGTGGCCTTTGCATGATTATTTTGTGTGTCAATTTTTTCTAGTTTATTGCTTGACCTGCTTTTATGTCTTTGCAAGTTGTGTTTGCTTGTCTGTTTCAATTTTGTACCACTTTGTTTGTTTGTCTAAGCTTTTGCTTAAGCTTTGTTTTAATTGTAATGTATTTATTGATGTATGCCAATTAACAACTGGCTGGGGACTACAGCTGGAAATTAGCCGTAGAGGCTAAAGCTGCTCTTTTCATTAAAAGAGGTTGTCCACATTACTATAAACCAATAAAGTAAAGTAAAGTAAAGTAAACAGTGAGCAGAAAATAAGTGAAATAACAAAATATGACACACAAAAGCATTTCTGGCACCGTCCTCAAATATTAATATTGAATGGCGAAGCATGTAATTTCATTTGTTCAATAATAAAAAAAAAAAAGGGGGATGCACTGATAAAGAAATTTTACCCACTAATTGTTTTTATGTTACATTTAAATATAAAAAATGTATATTGGATATTAAAATCTAGAATTACACATGCTTAAAAAAAAAATCAGGAATCAAAATGTTATATGCATAACATAATGTAAAGCAGAAAAGATGGAGAATGGTTTTTGAACGTTTGAAATTTGCCAGAAAAGAGTAATATATTGTTTTAGCTTAAGAAATATATTCATATATCATCAGAATTGATTTACTATAGTTTTATTAATATTTTAAATTATATTTTATGTTTTTATATCTTCTGTTTTCAGTTTAAATGTAAAGTTTTAATTATTATTTTTTTTTTTTTTAAATCATTTTCATCATTTTTTTTTTTTAGAATTATGTCTAAACAGTTTTTAGCTTAGTTTATTTAGTTTGACTTATTCTAGTACTTCGACTTAAACTAAAAGAAAAGGAGACATTTGCTTTGGCAACTAGCTGAAATAAAATAAGTATTTTTATATTTTATTTCAGTTAATGTTTATTTTATTTCAAGTAATGAAAATGTTTTTGTATGATTTTAGTTTTAATGAATTATAATATAATTAAATTAAATTTTAAAATATATAATAATTACACGCTAATAATAACGTGATAAATAACCTGGATACATATTTATAAAAATAGAAATTTCACAATACACCTGAGATATATATGTGCCACCCCTACTCAATCTTTTAATATCAGATCAATTTTTTAAAATATATATACTGTATATATATATATATATATATATATATATATATACAGTATATACAGTTGAGGTCAAAAGTTTACATCCCCCCTTCAGAATCTGCAAAATGTTAATTATTTTACCAAAATAAGAGGGATAATACAAAACGCATGTTATTGTTTATTCAGTACTGATCTGAATAATATATTTTACATAGGGTTCAGAAAATTCCTCCAGCTCCCACAAATTCTTTGGTTTTCCAGCATTTTTGCGTATTTGAACCCTTTCCAACAATGACTGTATGATTTTGAGATCCATCTTTTCACACTGAGGACAACTGAGGGACTCATACGCAACTATTACAGAAGGTTCAAACGCTCACTGATGCTCCAGAAGGAAAAACCATGCATTAAGAGCCGGGGCGTGAAAACTTTTGAATTTGAAGATCAGGGTAAATTTAACTTATTTTGTCTTCTGGAAACATGTATCTTTTGTAGCTTCTGAGGGGCAGTACTAAATGAAAAAAAAAAAAACAAAACAAAAAAACACTGTATTAAGAATCAAGGGGATGAAAACTTTTGAACGGGGTCATTATTATAAATCCAACTATTATTTTCTCTTGTGGACTATATGCAAATGTCTTTTATGTGAAATATCTTATTCAGGTCAGTACTAAATAAACAATGATCCCTCTTATTTTGGTAAAATAATGAACATGTTGCAGATTCTGAACTTTTGACTTCAACTGTATATACAGTATATATATATTAAAAAAACAAATTTTTTTATTTATTTATTTATTTTTTTAGAATACATCAAATGAACTAACATGAAAGCTTGTTTCTATTGCATGAGTTCCAGCAGACGTGACATCAGCCGCTCTTACCTGTGGATTTGTGTTTGATTTCCCTCAGTTCAGCTCATTCATCTCGTCTCTCAGCAGACCCTTATCAGCACAGAAACACAATATATGAGCGAGGAAATGAAACGCAGTCATTGTGCTGTTTGATCAGCGGGTGTGGAGGGAAACACATGACAGACAAGGAGCGTGTACACATGCTGATGATGTGGAGATGGTGAAGAAACTCTTCCTGAAGCACGTCGTGACATGAGAGCATTCATGACCTACATCTCGACATGCCAGGATGGATCAGATGCCAGCAACAAAAGCACTAGTTATAACAGCAAGGGCTTGTTTATCCATGAAAACCTTACTTTAGGGGTGTGCAGATATTTATGCAACTATTGCATACTATTTATTAAGCCAAAATGCATGTCAGTACACAACATTAAACAGGTCAGGAACGCCCATTTTTGCCATGTTTACTCAGTGTAATTTACCAAGTCATATCCTTTAGGACAAAGTTGAGAAACTACAGTCTTTTTTGTGACCAGCTAACATCTTGCTGACATTCCCAGTGAGTTATGAAAACATTATTTGTTAAAGTTCCTTGAACGTTTAAAACATCCAGTTTTGTTAAAATGCACTTTAAAGGAACATTCCATTTGATCATTTTGCAAACATTGCGGAAACGTTACATTTGAATGTTCTCTGAACGTATTAAAACAAGTAGTAACAATGTACAATTAAAAACGTTCCATAAATGTTGACATAACATTTTTAATAGTGCGGTCAAACGATTAATCACATCCATTATAAGTTTTTGTTTACATAATATATGTGTGCATACTGTTATGTATACAGAAATACAAACACATGCATGTATATATTTAAGAAAAATATGTTGTTTATATATATTAATATATAATATAAAATATAAGAATATGAATATATAAATGTATAAAAGTAAATATTTTCAAAATATATACTGTATGTGTGTGTATTTATACATAGATAATAAATATACAAAGTACACATACATATATTATGTAAACCAAAACTTTTATTTTGGATGCAATTAATCGTTTGACAGCACTCATTTTTATGCAAATGTTTTTAGAACATTATTAAACACGCGATAACTTTGAATGAAGTTCTATTAAAGTTATTAGAAGAACATTTGTTCAACACTTTGCCAGAATGTAAAGTTTGTCCCCAGATAACAAAAACATGTTCAAAGAACGTTCAGTTTTTAAAAATGTGTTAAAAATGCTTTTTTTTGGTTATATATGAACTTTGCATTATATATATATATATATATAATTTGCATTACAAGATTATTTCTGAATGTTCCCTGAACAATCAAAACGGCCAGTTTTCTAAAAAGCGTATTTTCTTGGTTGCATGCAACTTTTCAGGAAAGAATCTGTTTTATCATTTTCCAAACATTATGGGAACGTTACATTTAAATGTTCTCTGAACATTCTGAAAGAATTAGTAACATTTAAAACAATAACGTTGACAAGCATCCACTAAAACGTTTCAGAAAAACGTTACATTAATGATGCATAAATATTGTTTTTAAGATAACGTTTATAAAACATTATTAACGGCCAGATAACATTATGGGAACATTAGTTGTGAATGTCTTGAATGTTCCGAAACAGTAAAAAAACGTTACAGTAACGTTGACTAAAATGTTACATGAACGACATATAAATGACGCTTTTATGCTAATGTTTTTAGAACATTGTTAAACACCAGATAACTTTGAACGAAAATTCTATTATTATTATTATAATTATTAAAAATTCTATAAAGTCTTGAATGTTTGTTCATAGCTTTGAAAGAACCTTGAGAAACTACATTATGTGCAAAGTTTGTGTCGTACAAGTGGCCAGCTAACAAAAACGCAATCGAAGAATGTTATACCAATGTTCCCAGTGAGTTATGAAAACGTTATATATAAACAGCCAAACTCCAGATTTTTGAATATTTTAAAAACGTATTTTCTTGGTTATATATGAATGTGTATATATATATGGTTATATAATGGTTATATATGAACATTTTGTAAACTTCATGGAAACGTTACATTTGAATGTTTTTTAAACACATTCTGAAACAAGTGTAACATTTAAAACAAGTAATAACATTTACAAAACATTAGACGAACGTCAACTAAAACGTTCAATGAATGATATATATATGTTAAGTTCAACAAAAAGACAGCGCTTCCACAAAATGCTACTTTTACTTACTACATCAGATAAATAACAATAACGACCACAACAATATAAACAACATTTTATCTTCAAAAAGGTTATTAAACGCCTGAACGAACATTCTATTAACGTTACATTTGAAATAAAAGAACGTTTGTTCATTACTTTGAGAAAACCTTGCAAGAACGTTCTGAGAACATTCCCTGTCAGCTGGACATTGAGATTATTTAATGTGCATGCATAAACATCTATTTTTATGTCAGTGTTTTTCACAGCGCAAAATTCAACATGTTGCTTATCATTTCCTTGTAATTACTTGTGAGATTTTCAAGCAAGCTAGCAATTGCATCAAATGTCTTTCAGTGTATAACATGTTTTTAACAATGCAGTCTTATTTTCCTTTTTTTTGATGCTTGACAAACACTTTATGACCCTCTGAGATATAATGTTTCTTATGGAGACTCTTGCCCTCTGCAGCTGAGGAAACTCAAGCACACAAACACATGCAGATACTGTATGTGTCACATTACCTGCAGAAACGCCCTGCCTCTAATTCATCTGCAGATTCATTTACAGTCACCAAACTGGTTAAAGGTTTCATGACCAGGGTTGGAACTGTCACAAGCTTTTGGACTTTGTAACTGTTAGCCATCCAAACAACACACGAAACACAGAACCAAGAAAATAAGATACATGATTATTTTCTATTAAACCAGAAAATATTGATGCAACACTGGGACTATGAGGATTTTTGTGACATCCTTGTGATTGTATTTCTTATAATTTCCCATTAAATGGACATAATATCTTGTAATAAGATGCTGTTTTAAAAGATGTGTTATTTTAATATCATTTAGGGATTTTTATAGTTTTTATTCATATTTTTAATGTGTTTTTATTTTCTGTTTTAATTTTAATTTTAAGTTTTAATAATTAATTTTGTGTGATTTTTATTCATTTTTTTAAATGTGTTTTATTATGTTGTAATGTTATATACTTTTATTTCAGTTTCAGTTTTAGTTATTTTAGGGCATCAATTTAAACTAAATGAAAATTTGAATTTTTTTTTTTTTTTTTATATTTTATTAACTATAATAACCTTGTTGCTCGTCACTTGACTAGTTGAATTTGCAACATTTGCAAAATCTTGCAAGCATAATATTCATAAATTAACCTAATTTCGAGAAATAAAAAAGAAGAAATCAATATTCATTGATTTTAAGATGCAATTGCAGAATGTAAAGTCACAAATACTAGAATTACTAGAAAACGTCTTGACACGAGCTGCTTCCAGAGAGATGATAATCTATGTTTGTACATAAATTACATCCAGTATAAGTTATAAGTTGTTATACAGTTAAAGAAAGCTTTAGAAATCACCTTAAATGTTTCTCCTCTTCATCAAGACCAAGTTCATGCAAAATCCATGTCCAGGAATGTCACGCTCTGTTTAGACAAGCAAAAGATCAGCCTTAACACAACTCCTACATTTTTATGCATTGGTTTTGTGCAGCCTGATCAACATTTAAACCCAAGAGAAAATCAAACAACATTTCAATGCTATTTCAGTGTGCTAAATGATGCGATAGATGAATTTACTGCTATTGTACAAGCACTTACAGTTAAACCTTACATATTAATTTCATTAAAACATCTGGATCACCTCAGAATCAAAAGAAAAGAAAATGATATTTTACAAAAAATTGAAGCCTATTAGGAACATTATCATTTATGCATTTTCACATTTTCCCTCAAAATTCTCATTACTGGATGTTTTAGTTTTCCCCTCTAATTTCTATTATTCTCAATTATTTTCATTACTGCAATTAATTTCTTGTCTTAAATAAACAAAATAGTGTTAAACAATCTTGATTTAACTCACTATAAATTGAAATCAGGACAGCAAATGCTACCCAGGGTTATTAGAATTAACTAAAACTAAAATTAAAACTAAAACCATTAAAAAAAATCATTATTGTTACTTGAAATAAACTAAACGTTAACTGAAATAAAGTAAAAATTAAAAAATGTCTAATTTTATGTTACTTTAAGTACTACATTAATTACACATAAAACTGAAATAATTAAAATATTAATTAATTAAGATATTACAAAAGAGTAATAATAATGATGATAACAACAAAATAACAAAATTTAACTAAGTACTAAAATAGCTAAAATTGAAATAAAAATATATATTTTAAAAAGACTAATAAAAGTCATAAAAACATAACAAAATTACTAAATCTTTAACAAAATGTAACTTTATGTACTAAAATAATAACAAACAGAAACTGACATAAAAATTATATACAGACATTAAAAAAATAAAAAGGACAAAACAACAACAACAAAAATGACTATAACTTTAAATGAAAACAGAAAGTACAAAAATTAAAACAAATTCAAAATATTAATAAAACACATAATTGTATATCAATGACACTGTATAAATGCAACTAAAACATCATTGTTTTTCTCCATCACAGTATTATTAATTGTGAGCTTAATTGTCGTGAAAATCTGGTCAGGAAAAAATCTTGACGGTCTCAGACACGTTTCATGTCCTTCAAATCATTTAAAATCAATTATTCAGTTAGTTTTTGGGGTGAAATATGACCCGGACGAGTTGCATGTTTGACCCTGGCAGCGGAACAAGAGAAACTGAAGCACTTTTGTGGCTGATAGCGGCTGTCTGACAGCATTAGAAGTGAATGGAAACGCTCGGGCCCCAGAGAACCGGAAAGACGAGGACAAAGCCACTCACCTCTGTCTAAAACCACATGTTCTTCAAGAGCTCGACCTTCTCAATCCTTCACCTGTCCTAACCTTGCCTTTCTGGTCTTTAGTCACCAAAACAAAGACCAGCACCATCCAGAACCAGCAGCTTCACTTGGAAAAGAGTGAGAAAATCAAGACAGAAAGAGAGGTTTTCGGTCCTACCTGAGGATCGCAGCAGGGCTCGTGAAGGTCTCACACACACACACACACTAGAACATGTAGGTCTGCGTGCTGCTGCATGTTCTGAGGGTTTGGGAGCGTCTCTATCCACGCTGAGTCACTCACATTACAGACTTCTAGTGTGCTGCGGGGCGTCAAAGTGGCCAGAGATACACAAGGGTTTAGTCACTTCCATAAGGAGCAACCTAGAAGAAAGAAACATCATATACCAGATCTCAGACGTCTGCTGTGCTGGAAATCCTTTACCTAATTTGGTGTTTCTGGTCAAAAATGGCCCACCTTTTAAAATTTTTTAGTAAATCTCCCATTATGCGATATTATCACCAAATATTGGATTCAGTATTTTTGAAAATTCTAAATGTTAGTTAATACTATGACACTGGAAACCTAGTATCTTTGCTCACACGTGGTATAACAACTAACCAATTTTTGGGGGGTAATTTTTGTACTTTTTGTGATTTTATTACCAATTTTTTTTTTAGTAATTTTTGTACTTTTTGTGATTTTATTACCTTTTTTTTTTTTTTTTATGCCATCTTTTTGTCAAATTGTTTTCTTTCAGTTAGCACAATTATTGCATTTCTTCTTGGAAGTGGTTGATTGTAGGCCTCATTGATTTGAGCCCATGCACCTCTGAGTGAACAAAGCATAATTTCTAGGTCATTTTGACAATATTCACTCAAAAACTGATATAAATGAGACCCATGATCAAAAAATCTTTTTGTCAACTAGTTTTCTTTTCATTTAGCACCGATTTTGTTTTTCTTTTGACTAATCATAGGCCTCATTGAACTGAGTTGATGCACCTCAGTTGAAAAAAGCATTGCTTGTGGATAATTTTGACAATATTCCCTCAAAAACTGATATAAATAAGACATATTATCAAAAAAAAAAAAAGACTGGTCTTTTAAAAACTGCTTGTAAATGTCTTATTATGCTATATTATGACTAAATGTTCTATTCAATCTCTTTGAAAAATGTGCTAGTTAATGTTTTTGTTTTTTAATTGGACAAAATTCTACTGACTTTGCTCATACATGGTAATACAACTTCCGGCCAAAGAAAAAAAAAAAAAGATAATTTTTGTATTCCCCACACTGTGTTGGTGTTCCGGGTCAAAAATGACCCGCTTACAAAAACTTGCTTGTAAATCTTTCATTATGCTATATTATCACCAAATCTTTATTCAATCTTTTTGTCGACTTGTTTTCTTTCAATTGGCACAAGTTTAGTTTTTTAATTTTGGAACTGATTGATCGTAAGCCTCATTGATTTGAGCTCATGCACCTCAGTATATGAGTGAAAAAGGCATTATTTGTGAATAACTGACAATATTCACTCAAAAACTGAGATCAATGAGACCGGCAATCAACCAGTTCCAACAAAACCTGTGCTAACTGAAAGAAAGAAAACAAGTGGATAACTGTATTGCATCCAATATTTTGTGATAATATAGCCTAGCATCACAAGCAATTTTTAGTAGGCCAGTCATTTTTGACTGGGAACACCACAAGTGTAATTGTGCTCAGATTTGCTCAGCTGCTATCCACATGCTACTCAAACAATGTTTGTCAAATAATGTCTATTTAATTCCCAAAAAGAACAATAATGAATTAATTTAATTTCAGCAATAATGAAGTTTGCTACTGGGTTCTTATGAGAGGTGATGTACAGTCACATGGTTATTATAATTGACAAGTAGCAAGCAATCATTTAAAAACATTATACAAATGTTTACACAACTGACCGAGTTTTCCAGAGAAGCACATGATAAGAATAGAATATTTACTGTAAATGAGTCCTGCTGCATGTACAAAATTACAGCTAATATTTAAAATAAAAATCACATGAAATCATAGACAGAAAAAAGTGAAATATATTTATTAATAGAAAAGTGTATTGAAACCATTGAAAAAAAGTGTGCATTTGTGTTTTTTGATCCATCAGGCTTTTATGGCTTATATAATCTAATATAGTGAAAATATGAAGGAAAATACAGCTCAATTTTTTCAAAGTCTTATGCAATTTGGTGCAGATGCTGATGAAAAACTGATGCATATAACGTAAACCAATAAGAACTTTATAACAGTAGCAGATACTTGCATAAAATGATTTAAATATCAGTGGTTGCTCTATATCCCCAATAATATGTCTTAGTAAGATGAGATTGAAATGATCCAAACACATAATGCAATGCAATGCAATGATGATTGATCAACATGAAATCAAACATGAGATCAAAGCATTTTGCACTGCTGTTGCCATTTTATAAACTTAGATTTTTACTCAAGCTTTTTGAAACAGGACAGTGTTGGGCTTATTTCATGGATTCCAAACCCCGAAAACAACTTCCATTGTTGGAGGAAGTCCACTATGAGGAAGAACTGCAGCATGAAGGATTTCTGGACCACTGAAGAATTTGTGACACGCCCTTGATGTGTAAACGTGTCAAAGATCTGCAGCGACATGCTGCATCTGATGCTTCAGGAGGAAACCAAGCCAAATTCAATGCTGTTTTAAATGCGCGCTTTTTTTTAAAAAGTGAAGTGGATTCTGATTGTCTGTCAACGTTCTTCAGCTGGAAAAATCATTCGGAAAGTGATTCCAAGGATATCGTTTCTTTGCGTTATTATCATTATGTGAAAATCCATAGACCTTAACCAGGGTAGCGTCATATTTAATTTGAAAATGAGGCTGTGAGGGACTGAAGTGTAGTGAAGTTCAATGGATTCTACTGTTATTTAATCTTCATAATGCATTCGGTTATTAAGTTATATGTGACCCTGGAGCACAAAAGCAGTCATAAGCAGCACAGCTATATTTGTAGCAATAGCCAACAATACATTGTATGGGTCAAAATTATACATTTTTCTTTTATGCCAAAAATTATAAGGATATTAAGTAAAGAGCATGTTCCATTAAGATATTTAGTAAATTTACTACTGTAAATATATCAAAACTTAATTTTTGATTAGTAATATGCATTGCTAAGAACTTCATTTGGACAACTTTAAAATATTTCTCAATATTTAGATTTTTTTGCACCCTCAGATTCCAGATTTTCAAATATTGTCCTAACAAACATTTACACTTATGACTGGTTTTGTGCTCCAGGGTCACATATTGGTGTCAAAAAGCTTTTGTAAAATAGATTTAGATTTTTCTCCATGCAAGTAAAACAGATTTGTTTTCTTTGAAAACTTTTCAGAGTAATGCTTCCATTCTTTTGTTAGAAATAAATACGTAGCCCAGGTTTTATAAATTTGGGCTGCTTTTTGAGAAATTATAAAGTCAAAGAAATGTAATTAAATTCCATTAATTCCAATGAGATAATAGTGGCAATTCTCATATTCTTATAAGTTTTATATTTGCATTATCATTATTTATTTTATTATTATGTATTTAGTTGGTGTAACTCGTGTAATTTCAAAGAATTTCTCAATTTTTCCATTAATAAAAAAGGAATATTCAATTAATATTCAAAGCTTGAACGTAAAAATGAGAGGTTGCCGATTAGACACAATATAGTTTTAGCTGACAAATATTTAAACATTATGACTGTTTTATAAAATAACAATTTTTAGGTCCAAACAGACCCAGAATGTAAAAATAGTTACACAGATTTTGAATGCAATATGAGGGTTAAAAAAACCCCAATTGTTCAGCTGATGAAATGTCTTCACAATAAGTCTATTCTTACAGAATTAAAACAATTAAAACTTTATCCATTCATGGAGCACATCCCATAATACTGCCAAAAAGCTTTCCCCCCATTAACAATGGTGCTGTGTGTAAGCAGCTGTGTGTATAATATTCTCAAAGTTTTAGATGCTTGTTAAAGATCAGTTTTTAAGGGCTGTGTGCTGTGAGGCGCGTGATCAATCACACGGCGTTTACGGCTCAGCTGATACAAACAATACTGAAGTACACACACTGCAGGAAGAGTAGCACTGTATGGTAGTGTGCTATTCTGAATAAATTCACAAGCCACTTACCCCACAGGTGTCCAGGTGTGTTACTCCGTGTCACAATCTTTCCTGCACTGGAGACTAAAGTCATTTCACTAGCAAAAGAGCTGTGAACTCCTCCCTGTGGAGGTCAAACATTAACTCACGTACAGTACGGTACAGTACAGAGAACCCTGAGAGTCCAGACATCTGTGCTGTTCATCACAGCTGACACATTCTGCTTTATGACATTGCTTTGGTGTGTTTTCTGTTGGTGTTGCTTAAGATTATGGCTGATATGATCCTGTAATCTTTTAAGCATTTAAAAAAAAAAAATCAGTACGGTAAGGTTCCATTTGTTAACTGCATTAGCTTACAATGAAAAATACCTTAAGCATTTATTAATCCAAGTAAATTTCGACATTTACTAATGCATTAAGTTGAAGCTGAATATGAACTAACAATGAACAGTTGCATTTTATTAACTAACGGTAACGTGATCCTCATTATTATTTTTAGATTTAACTAATATTAATTAACAAGCTCTTATTGTAAAGTGCAATCAAAAAACGCAATCGTGAAAAGAGTTTGAATGAACTAAATAATTACTGCTTTAAAGGTGATTCATGCAGTTAATTGTCAAATGGCAGAATGTGTGTCAACGACTTAAATCATTTGGATGATTAGTGCTTTGATTTTCAGGTTTCTAAAGCAACATGAATTTAATAACGGAGATTCAAAGAGGTCAAATCATTTGGATGCACAATATGGGCCCAAAATAAATAAATAAAAATAAATGAAAAAAAAAAAAAAATTTAGTGGAACATTTTTACAAATTATTTTATTACCATTTATATTATTCTGTTTATTTGAATTATTTTTTAAATAATATTTGACTATTTTCTTAGTAGAATTAAATTTATTTTAAAGTATGTTTAATATTTTAATTATGCATTAAGCAGCATTTTTATCAAAAGCAGTTGTTATTATTATATAGTCATACACCCTTTATTCATAACATGCCACAACCTCAAGTCATTCATAAAAATGATCAACTCAATGACTGTAACTTTCACATGGCCTCAATTGCTGAGATTAAATTGAGATTTTCTTCATTTCTATTAATTAAAAAAAAAAAAACACACCCAAGCTTACGTTTGTAAAAAATTTTTTATTAAATGTGTATAAAAAGCAATATACATATATAACATCAATTTGATAACCACCAATTCATATGCACTGCTGCTGCTGCTGTTATTTTACAACAAATGAGTGTAGCTTGACTTCATAAGCTGTTCCTCACGTTACTGATGAGCTCAGACAAAACCAGCTCTGAAGACTTTTGTTCTGGATTCAAAATCATGTGGAAAAAGTCTTTCCATAAAGACTCGACAGGAGCGCTGAAAAAACACAAAACAAGAGGAGCTCGTCTCACATTCATCTGATCGAATACTTCACCTGCATACATGTTAAACTCACAAAAATGTCACATTTCACCCCAAAAATCACCTGAAATTTTGAAATAATAATAATGCATAATATAAATAATAATAATGCATATTATAAATACATTTACAATATCTACTATTGTTGTTTTTATTTTAAAACTATTTAAAAAACATTTCATAAAAAAAAACTACATTCATTTAAAAATGTCCCAAAATCGACATTATTAATATTACATTAAATGTGACATAATTTGCATAAGCTAAAGACAGCAACAAATATTATAAAAGGTGTGCACATACATTTTTATTTTTTATTACAGTGATGAAAATTCACAAATAAATGTGCTTTATTCTCATAAAAATGTTACTTGTCAAATCTTTGAAAAAAAAATATATATTCTCTGTATGTTTTCTTTTGATTTGGGGGTAAAACATGGCTTGAATATGTTTTTCTGTACAATGATAACAGATGCTGTACCTGTGCTGAGATCCAGATCCTTCATCTAAACTCCAGGCCAAGTTTTCCTGCTTCACTTTCATTGGACGATTAAACAACAGCATGTGCACGACTTCTGCAACGCCGATCAGATCGACCTGTCGCAAGAGAGCAGAAAAACACAGAAATTAAATGCAAAAATGACTGCTTTTTACACATTTTATGCATTTGATTATTCTCTAAAGAGGATTCACTACTGCATTTTAAATTCACCATGAGACAGCGTTCACAATGCATTTAAATTATTTAATGGGACATTTTACAGTGAAACGAAATATTCAGCATGAAATAATCCTGAACCCACAGCAGACTGAACATAAAAATAAATGATTAAAAATTAAATTAAAATAGCAAAACAAAAAATTTAATTAAAAGAAAAACAAAAAATATAATATATAAATACAAATAAAAACATGAATATAAATGTGCAAAAATTACAAACAAAAAAAACACACACACACATAATATATAAAAATCATTTAAATTTATCCAAATAATAATAAATGCTAAATATAAATATTTAAGTGTAATAAAAATATATAAAAAGTAAAACAATTTATAAATAAAATTACATACATAAAATTGGCAACACTTTACAATATAGTTAATTTGTTAACTACTTTATAATAAATTATAATAATTTATTTAAAAAAATAAAAAAATAATAAAAAATTAAAAATAAGAATTTATAATAAATGAATAAACAAGTATGGGAAGGAAAGAGGAAAGAGGGCTAAATGTACCTGATAAGGTGAGGCAGAAGGCGACAGGAGACCCTGCTGAATGTATTTCTGAGCAGAAGGAAGAGCTTGTGCTGTTGTGACGTCAGTCTGGAGCTGCAGATCCACCGAGTTTGAGAAATCTAGCGCCGTGATGCCGCTGCGGACACAAATACAGGACGACCAGGTTAGAAACAAGCATCAACAGAAACAGCATCCATCACATTCCTGCGTGTGCATGTGTTTTATTCACGTACCTCAGGTAAAAATACAGCGATTCTGGCTTCAGGCCTCCGTGAACCACTCGACAGGAATGAAACTGTTTCACCAACTCCAGCAACAGAACGACTAACAGAGAAACATCGTCTCCAGCAATGGGCCTGACGAGACGATCCTGCACGCGGAGAGATGGAGACAGAAGAGTCTGACCGAGTTTGACACGTGAACGCAGAGGTTTAGGAGGAATCTGAACGAGCCGAACCTGAACGGTGTCTCCGTGAGGAATCCTCCAGAGAGTCATGCAGCCGTTCTCAAACACATAACAGCAGATCTGGACGTCACCGTCCGGTTCATCACGAGACCGTCGAGATCTGAGCTGTGAGCTGATGAAGAAATCCCACGGCACTCCGGAACAATCCACCTGTTACACGAGAAAAGAGAGGAAAAGAAAAAACGATAAATGGCAAATCACACAAAAAAAATAAAATAAAATAAAAATAATAATAATAATATTAATTATATATAAAACAAATAAATATAAATAAAGAGTTAGAGCGAAATATATTTAAATATATATAAAAATACAGGAAAATAAATAGAAGTATATAAAAAAAAATATATATATATATATATAAATCTAAAATAAATACAAAGCATTATGACAGTAAATAAGAAACATGAATATATATATAAATATAAATAAAGCATAAATACAAAAGAGTAAAAGAAAATATATCAAACAAGACTAAATAAATATACAATAAGAGTACATTTATTTATTACAGTAAATACTTCTACATAAATGAGTAAAAAAGGAATATAACAAAATATATAAAGCATAAATACAGTGTAAATAGTAATGATCAATATTGTTAACTGAAACAAACTATTATTCATTTTTGGTAATTGAAACTAAGCTGAAATAAAATAAATATTAGATGAAAAACTACACTAAAAACAAAAAGCAAATAAAAATTAGAAATGTTGCCTAGGCAAATAACTGAAGTACTAAAATTACTACAGCTAAAATTACTAATATATATATATATATATATATATATATAAAATAAAAATATATGATGCATCACATAATATTATAAAAATGACAAAGCACATAATTCCTAAAACTTAAAAAAACAAAAAAACAACTGAAAATATATTTTTTTAAAAATTCCAAATATTAATAAATACTATGAAACTGTATAAATAAATATACTAAATAAATAAGTGTAAAAATACAAGTAAATAATTCTATATTTATTCTCAGCAGTTGTGTGTACATCTCATTTGGCCTTAAAACAGATGCTTCACGCGTGTCACCTTCAGGAAGACAGCAGCGGTGCCGGAGAAGTACAGGGTAAAGTCCTTCAGCGTCTCCATCTTACCGCAGTAAACCAACACCTCTCCATCTGGAAGTGTGTAGAATTCACTATTAAACATTTCTTAGACCAGTGCTTCCCAACCACTGCGCTGCGGCACACTAGTGTTCATCGTCAATTTGTGGGTTTTACAAATATTTAACCAATGAAAAGCATTCAAAGGAGCGTGTGACTAAACCTCATAACGCCGCTGGATCCTCAAAGAATGAAGTGCTGCGCAGTTTGAAGACAGAAGTTAACTTCTTCGCAATGCAAGAGTAAATGAAGAACTGATGTTTGAAAAAGAGCAGCGTTTTCTTTACTCAAGAAACACTGTCTATTAAAGGCTAATGTTTTTGTGTGTTTAAAGAACGGAGAAGAGTCTTAGCATTTGCTGTCTAGTTGTAGCCAATACACTTTTTGTATTTATAACCTGTTTTTGAAATTTGTAGTGCTTAGTGGTGTGCCGTGGGATTTTTTTTTTAACTTATCAAAACTGTGCCACGGTAGAAAAAAGGTTGGGAAACACTGACTAAGACAACAAGTTACTGTAAAAACACGACTGTGATGATGGAGGAGTTTTCCGGATACCGAGACGCAGGTTTTCGTCCCCGCTGGTGTCCGGCAGACGCCCGGTTTTTCGCTGGAAGTTGGAGAATGACGCCACGTCTGTCTGATGAAACAACCGGGATCTGACGCTTAAACCACAGACGTCCTCCGATTCTGTGACTGCTGACACACACACACACACACACACACACACACAAAAAATAAGTTAATCAGAAGATATCTGGGAAAAATGGATATACTTTACAGATAATGTAATGTAAAACTATTATATCATTTACAAAAGCTCTTATATGCTCAGAGTAATCAATGTGTGTGCATTAACAGGCAAAATAAAACTAAATAAAATTAAACTATGTATGCAAATATTTAAACTATGTTAAACTATGTATGCAAATATTTCATTAGACATTATCAAATTAAATATGCATGAATTTGCATACATTTCCAGAGCAAAAATCTTAACATTGCATAAAACCAGGTAAACAAAAAAAAAAAAAAAAAAAAAAGGAAAAGTAAATAAGACAGTAAATTAAATAAGACTAAATCATAAATAAGTCAGTGAATAAATAAGAAATACAAGAAAATACACACAAAAAGCATAAACACAGTACAGTAAAAGTTTATATATACATCTATCTCAAAATAAATATAGAGTCAAATGTAAATATCAGAGTTGTTAATGTTAACAGAAACCAAAACAAACTATACTTAATTGAAAATAAAACTGAAATAAAAAATAAATATTACATGAAAAAAAAAATTTAAATGTTGCCCTGGAAAATAACTGAAGTAGAAAAATCACTAAAACTAAAACAGAAATATAAATCTAATGATCTAATTGAATATCCACTAATATGCATACATTTGGATGAAGCCAGATTCAAAATTCTTGTTTGACATTTGGTGTATGCAAGTGCTGCAAAGTGGAAAAAACTTTTTAAGATATGTATTGCAACTGAAATCTACAGACACAAAACAGATAGTGTGCAATAAAATAAACACCTAAAAGTCTATTTTGCATGCTGTCCTTCCACTAGTCTGAAGACATGTTATGAAAACCTAAATAGCCTATAATCTCAAAACTGACCAGCGCATGAAAAACGATGCAACTCATCAAATGTCTGACACTAGCGCCATCTCGTGGCCAAAAGCACTACAGGTCAGGAACGCCAGCAGATCTGATCTGGCTGAGAGAGACTGTATAAACTGCAGAGCCGTGAGTGAATGAACTGTAAAGCGTGAGCTTTATTTCCCACCTTCCTCCGGCGTCTCCGCGGCTCGGCTGATCTCAGGCTCCTTCAAGCGCTTCGTGGAGTTGTGGGAAAAGGTAGCGAAGGAAGCGCCTCCCCACTCCTGACTGATCTCTAGGATAGGACTAGGAACATAAAACACAGAAAAACTCAATTACAAGAGAGATATTAACTCATCATGAATGGTCCTTTAAAGATAACAAATTACACGTTAATGTTAAGTTGCAGATCATGGCACTTGCAACACCGAAGTCATGGGTTTGATGCGCATGGAATGCATGAAGTGATATAAAGGTATACTCTGAATGCAGTGTAAGCCGATAAATGCACAAATGTAAAATAGTATCTTATCAGCTTCATTCACTTCTGAATTTATAGTACCATTTAAATTACAATTATTTTATTAAAGGAAATATAATATTAACGAGTGTACCATAATCCAGTCCATTCCCATGAGTTTCTCTTTGATATTAGTTACATAACAGACAATAAATGCAGTTTCAAACTATATTGGGGTAAATATTACAAAACCTGTAACATAACATTTATGTTAATGCTACAGTTGAATGTTAATATTTCACCACAAAGTAAATAAATTAAATAAACACATAAAATTCTATTTAAAAAAAAGGGGAAAAAAAAGTTTTATTTTATTTTAACTTTAACACCATGTCATGCGCAAGTTGCTGAAAAAGACATGCAGCAATAAATGCCATCTGTCTCGTGCATATCTACTGAGAAAACAACAGCAAAGCAATGCAGCGGAACAACATTTTTGTGCCAATTATGAACATTTTCAGACAAAAATGTGTTAAGAGCCACTTTGGATGAAAGCATCTGCCAAATGCATGAATGTAAATTACAGTAATAATATTTCAATTAAAGGAAATACAAAAAAATAAAAATAAGTCACATAATTCACTCCATTCCCAAATGCAGTTTCACACTATATTGGGGAAAATATCACAAAACTGCTTAAGAATTTGTAATATTCAAAGAGCGTGTTAATATTTTACCATAAAAACAAAAATTTGTATATTATATATATATATATATATACACATATATATACATACCAAAAACTAAAAGTAAATTAAAGAAAATACATAAGCAACTAATAAATTACATTAATTAATAGAAGAAAATGAATCCTATTTTATGTTTTTACATTAAAAAAAAAATTGAATAACATGACATTTTAATTCCAATTCAGAATATTTCCAGGCAGTTTAATGACAGTAAATGAACACGAGTCAGACTGAAGTACCTGAGCTTTTTCTCCTCATCCGTCGTGTTAAAGCTCGGTGCTTTAGTGGATTCTGGGGCCGTTCGGCTGGGATTCTCCGTCAGTCCTGATTCAGACGCTTTTGGCCTCTGGACTCCAGCAAACGGAGTGGAGGCGAGCTGAGTGGCGCGGGCGAATTCACACGTGTCGTCCGGACTCCGGCACAGAGTCTTATTCCAGTGACCGTTGATGATGGCTTCCTCAGAGCGAGAGACGGACGCATCCTGCTAACAAACGAACGCATGATTACTGCCACTGACGAGCACATCTGGGACATTCGTCACAAATACTGAATGAGCTCTGATCTCACTTTGTCAGGGACAAACTCTGCTTTTGACTTCGGCCCTTTCAGACTCGAGGTGGGCAGCTTCAGAGAATTACGGTTCGATGAAGACGATCTTAAAGTGCAAACAAGAAATTAAACACAGGCAGAATTAATTCAACTGAAACATGGACTGAGAAAAGAAAGAAAGAAAGAAAGAAAGAAAGATAGAGAGAGAGAGAGAGAGAGAGAGAGAGAGAGAATGAACGAACAGACAAAAGAAAGAAAGAATGAAAAGAATGAAAGAAAGAAGGAACAAGAATGAATAAAATAGAACAAACAAATGAAAGAAAGATAATAAAAGGAGTGAGAGAAAAGAAAATGAAAAAAGAAAGGATTAAAGGAAAGAAGAGAAATAAAGAGAATGAACGAAAGAAAAAAGTAAAGAAAAAGAATAAAGAATGAGCAAAACAGTATGTACAAAAAAGAGAGAAAAAGAAAGGAACAAAAAAACGAGAATGATCAAAACAGAACAAATGAAAGAAAGATAATAAAAGGAGTGAAAGAAAAAGAAAGAATTAAAGGTAAGAAAAGAGATAAAAAGAGAAAGAAAGAGAACGAATGAACAAAGGAAAGATAAAAAGGAACGAAAAAAGAATGAGCAAGAGAGAAAGTACAAAAAAAGGAGAAAAAGAAAGAAAGGAAGAGAAAGAATGAAAGAAAAACAACAAAAATAGGAAAGAAAGTAACCAAAAAAGGAAAGAAAGAAAAAGAATGAATTAAATCAAGGAAGAACAAAACAGAATGGACGAAAGAAAAAGAAAAAAAACGAAAGGAGGAAAAAGAACAACAGAAAAGAAAAAGCAAAACTAACAAAAGAAAAGCAATCGAGAGTTTGTTACGTTTTATTTGTCAGTGTATTCTCATCAAAAACAGTGAAAGGTTTTGCTGTTTTCTGCAGTTTAGCGTCGCTTCCACCTGAAACACAATCATCACAAACAATCACGTGCTTTGATTTCACCATAAAAACACTGACTGTTCACTTCATGCAATATTAGAGGCTACACTTTTTACTCCTCAAATCAATGCTAATCAATGCACAGCACAGATGTAAATGAGAGGAAAAACAACGACTCACTGTGATTCATGACTTCCTCTCGCCTCACTGAGCTTCTACTGAACGACACAAGGAGAGAAAAACATGCAGAAAGACAAGTGAAATATTTCCCTCTAAATACTTCAATCTAATCCAAGAAAAGCGCTGACTAATGAAGAACTGACCTGCTAACCACACGGTCTTCCTCCGGAGCTGATTTCACCACAGCAGCGTCAGATTCACAGGAACCTGCAGATTTCTGGACGGAAGAACCGGCCTCCTCATGAATAATCTAGACAAACGGATAAAATCACACCGTTAAAGCAAGAACCTGATGCCAATATTTGATGATGGTTGTGTCTGGAAGTTCATTTTTAACATCCAGTTGCCCAAAACTGAACCATCTGTCATCATTTTCTCACATATATATATATATAACGAGTATAACGGGTGATGTACCTGCGGGTCTCTCTGCTGAAGGAGTCTCTGTTTCTCCTCAATCTGATGCTGCAGGTCCTGCTTTAGTTTCTTCAGGTGTGAGGCTCTTTCTGTGCGTTTAAACAGTCATGAAAAACTAATTACAATGGCTACACGGTCTAATCCAGGATTAACTAAAACTATAATCATATAAAAATAAATTAATAAACAAACATTTTTACATTAATGAATTTTTTTTTCAGCTACCAAAACATCTCTCATTTTCATTTAGTTTACCTTGATGTACTAAAATAACTAAAACTGAAATCAAAATTAAAAATACATTTTAAAAAGACAAAGACATGACAAAAACGAAAATTTAAAATTTCAAAATTAAAATGAAATAAAAAAATACAAACATAAAAAAAGATAAAATAGAAAACAAAATGATAAATAAATAAATGCTACTGCAAAATAAGACCAAGGCAGCGTTATTTTAGTATCATTGAGACACTATCAGTTTTTATTAATATTCTGAGTTATATTATATAGTTTTTTTTTTCTTTTCTTTCGGTTTTCATTTAAACTTTAATTAGTTTTAGTAATTTTTGTTGTGCTTTTTTATATGCATGTAATTATGTAGTTTTTATTTTGGTTTGGTTTTATTTATTTTAGTACATCAGTTTACATTTTAAATGAAAATGATTAAAGCAAGTTTATAGATTAAGTGAGTTTTTTAAACCTAAAACAGACAAAATCTCTGTCAATGGAAAAGTAATCTTGTTTTCCATTTTTTTGTTGCTGTTGTTGTTCATTTCTTCTTATTTAAGGCATAAACTCACATAATTATGATACGTTTTTCAGAAAACAAGACTTGATATTGCAGCATCTGGACGTACCGCTCAAAGATTTGTAGTAGCGCTGCGCTCGGAGCTCTTCGATGCTGAACTCTGCGTCCTCCTGATACACCTGATCTTTACAGTACATGATCTGCACATGACCCTCCTGCTGAGACGCATCCTCCTCCTGAACCTGGCTCCTCTGGGACGGGACGCCTGGAGCGCTTCGGAGAAGCCAAAATATCATGATTACAAAACATGAGGCGAGAGTTCAATTCAAATAGTCACACAGACAGATATATAGAATGACATTTGGCCATTACGAGCCTATAGCGCAGTCCGTTTGACCCATTAAAAGCAGTACTAGTTCTATCCCAGCAAACAAAAATATGTTCCAAGAGCATTTTGCTAACATTCCCATGAACCTTTTTCACTTTTCCAGGTTTCTCAGCAGCGGAAGTCCTCATAGTTGGGTTAACTTGAAGAGCAGTGAATGGGAGAATACCACAAATATATTTTTTGCATTTGCTCAAACAGCAAAAAGAAAATACATCAATGGAGAGATTATTTATTCAACTTTCAGATGATGTATAAATCTCAATTTTGAAAAATTGACACTTAAGACTGGTTTTGTGGTCCAGGGTCACATATGTGTTAAAAAAACATTTCTTTCTGGGGTATGTAAACGTTAAAGTGATATTTCCCCCAAATTTTTAATTCTGTTATCATTTACACAAGTTGTTCCAAACAACATAGGTTTCGTTCTTCTGCTGGACACAAAAGATGATCATATTTTGATTCTTGATATTTTGCTGGTAACCAAAGAGCTGACGGTAGCCATTGACATTCATAGTATGGAAAAAATAAAATAAAAATAATTCTATGGAAGTCAATGGCTACCGTTAACTGCTGACAGAATTTTCATTTTTGGGTGAACTATCTCTTTAATGGAACATTGCATTTCATAATTTTGCAAACACTACTCTTAAATGTTCTCTGAACGTTCTTAAACAAGTAGTAACATTTTAAAAATGGTCAAGTCCAATATGGAAAAAATATTTCATGAACAATGTACAAATAGGCCTACTGTTTTTGTGCTAACTTTTTGATAACATTATTAAATAACGTACCAAAGACCTCTAAACGAACATTGTACTAAAGTTACTCAAAGTTCTGGGAATGTTCTGTCAGCTGGAATGTCACTTCCAAATTAGCCAGATATTCCAGATCTGTAATTTAACTAGCTGTCAATGGATAATATTTGCAAAGAGGGGGCTCAAATTGGTAGACATGTACAAAACCAGTTAGATTCACACATAATTAAATAGCGTTTACACAGCATACTTATTCTTTAACTTCATTCTTACCCTTATGTTTGGTTTAGACCAGTTTGAATTATACAAATGTAGAGTTACTGTAAGATATGACTCTTTGAAAGTCATTTAAGTAAAAACATAGCGATATTCATTAGCATTAGCATTCATTTCTTACCTCCAATTGTGAGTCGACAGTTTTTCAAACCCCAAAGACATCCTGAGCGATGTTACCTGTGATTTAATCAATACAACATGGTTGTTTGCTTGGAAGCTTGTTTGTACTCGGAATACTAGAAATAACGCGAGTAACTTTGGTTAACATTCATTAACTGTCAGTCTACAGCTACAGCTAATCACGTTCAAACCGTCAAAACATTACATTAGCGCCTGTATCACATGAATAAGTTGTAAAAATCACGACTGTTACCTCCGAAAGTCATAAAATATCCCTGTTTCGTCGCAGTTTGCGTGAATATTATTTCCAATATGGTGTTTGCTGACAGTAGTGTTGTTGTGCGATTCGAGGTTTAATTTCAAATATTACCACGTGACTATGACGTACGAACTGACGTTCCTCAGCACGTCGCATAATACCGTGTATGTTCCTTTTTTGCATTTTTATTTTCGTTGTGTGTATATAAAGATGTCTTGGATTTCAATGAGAAATTTCATAAAGAAGAAAGTAAACACAGTTAAGATGGACTTGATAAAAGATGACAATAAACCCCCCTTTATTAATGCGGAAGCTCTGCACAGCCCTACATAAAGCAGGCCTATGGGTTAAAACAATTTTTACATTTCATATTTTATTTATAAACAATGACCGTGTTCTATGAAAATGTAAAAGCATAAAGGTAACTCTTATATCTTTGTATTTTCTAAGCAAGCCTTGTACATACTGCCTCCTATTGGTTTGTTGTGAAAACAGGAGTTAAATCCATCTCATTATCAGATATTTCCATAACATTTTTTATGCTAAACGTTTCTCTTTTGAGCGATAAGAGTGTGGCACAGAAGTAAAATGTATTGGATGTATACGGTCATCTTAGCTTTTATTATTATTAGTATTATTATTATAACAACAGCAATAATAATAATAATTATAAATATTCATTGATAAACTGAGAGCATTCATTTGATAGACTGGTTTTGTATTACGTCATAAATATTTAAATATAACCGTTGCAGAAACCGTTGGGACTGGTATGCTCTGTTCTCGTTTAGGTGAGGAGAATTTTGTTCTTGAACAAAAAAACTTGTTAAATAATTGTTATTATACAATTTTAAACAGCCTAACACTGCAGTTTTTCTGTTCACTCTTATTTGGATCGTTTTAATTAACGTTACCAGCATTGAACGTTCACGTGTTCTGGTCATTTAGACCCGGAAAGGCTTTCCAATGTTGGTTAAAGTTATCGCATTGGACTAAAGTAAGTGTAAGTGTGTGTGTGTGTGTGTAAGTGAGTGTGAGTGAGTGTGTGTGTGTGTGTGTGTGTAAGTGTGTGTGTGTGTGTGTGTGTGTGTGTGTGTAAGTGAGTGTGTGTGTGTGTGTGTGTGTAAGTGAGTGTGTGTGTGTGTGTGTGTGTGTGTAAGTGTGTGCGCGTTTTTGTGAAAAGTCAGGACATAGATGTGTATAATGACAAAGGTATGTCAGGTATTACAAGGTGAAGGTGACTTTTCAGGACATTACCCCATGTCCCCACTTTTCAAAACGCTTATAAATCACACAGAGTGAGGTTTTTTTGGGGAAAGTTGAAATGCACAGTCTCCTGTAAGGGGTAGGTTTAGGTGTAGGGTTGGTGTAGGACAATAGCACATACAGTAAGTACAGTATAACAACCATTACGCCTATGGAGAGTCCACACTTTTCACAAAAACGAACATGTGTGTGTAAGTGTGTGTGTGTGTGTGTGTGTGTACAATGAACATCACAAAATGCAAAACATTTTCAAAAATAGAATTTAATGTAGATTTTTTTCAGTGAAGTAAAACAAGAGCTGAGTAGGCCTATATGTAAAGTAAAAGAATTGGATCCATTTATTGTTGATTGGGACAAGCAATATTTTAGGGCTTTAATCATCCTCATCCTCATCCTTAGCATAAGAATGACTAACATGATTCCGTCATTGTGATTGAGAATGACTTTTAAAATGACTCTGGCTCTGCTGGTCTGTGATTATGAGGTCTAAAGTAAGCAAGCATACAGTAAAGACCAATGTTTAGTTCAATACCTTTTCTTGTATTCAACAATAATTAATTGTGGTAAACAGGAGACAGATGCACGCCACCCTGATACTCCAGAAGCAAAGATGGAGAAGTGAGATTGTAAGAGCACTCATACACAGCCGTTGCATGAGGAAAATCATTAAATACCTGTGCTGATATTGCTGTACGTGAATTGAACCAACGAGAGAAAGTCTCTGTTTTGTATGCAAGCCTGTCTCTTAAAATAGTTGATTCTTTATTTCTTACATCAAAATCTCTATAACTTGGCTGATTCAAGAGTATGTCTACAGCAGCCATGAGGGTACTCAGGGGAATAATATGAGTTTTACCACGAGCAGTGTGGTTTAATGCAAAGTCAACTTCTAGACCCGCAGCAAGCATATAGTTTGAATCAATTTCTAGCAAAGAATACATACGATCAAGGTCTCCCTCCACGATCAGCAGCTCATTAATATCAAACCACAACTTGGCTACACTAAAATCAATGGATCCATTTCCAGTGGTCTTCGAATTGGATTTCAGGCCATCAACTTTCATATAGACGTTAGCTTCATTATCTAGCGTTCCCTTAACTGTGACACCAAAAGCATAAGGGAACGTAGAATTTGTGGTGATTTGGCTTACAGACTCAATGGTGATATAGGAAAGAGTTGCATCCAGCTTCAAGGTATTCTTAGCATCTCCATGTCCAGCAGTCTTTGAGTCTTGTTGAACAAAGGTGTACTTGATTGTCAAGTTTGATTCTGCCTTTGGATGGGCCTTGGTGTCAGCAGAAAGTTGATGAGTGGCATAAACAGTGAAACTTGTTGTATGAATCTTAGCAACTGTGTCCACAGACAATACAGCCGCAAAGTTGTCTTCCAGAGTCATGGTGCTGTTATGATTACCCTCAATGTGAGCATTCTCCATAGACAAAGAAGAGGCTAGTTTCAGTCCACTTTTTGTGGTCAGGCTAGTGGATCCATCAAGCTTGGAATTCAATTCCTGAAACACAGAGGCAGTTGCGGCACTAACATGCATCAAGAAATCCTTCGGATAAATACCTGTATTAGCACTGAGGTTGAAAATAGATGACTCGAAAGACACCTCAGAGACCAGGTTGCCCAGTAAAGGAGCAAACCCGCTCTTCTGGTAGACAAGTTTGGTATTTAGATCAATGGGTTGGTCATCATTCAGTTTCAGCTTTTTGACTTCTGGAATCTTGAAAATGGCTGGCACAAACATTTCTGCAATATTCAAGAACCCAGAGCTGGCCACACTATTCAGAGCAGTGTAAATACCCATCTCTGCTTTGTTATTGTTGGCTGTGAAGTTATGGCTGTAGTTGAAATGGTTGAAAGAGGCAACTGCCACAGTGCTAAATTCTTGTAAGTCAGGGTTGGCGATAAAAGTGTAGTCATTCTGGAGATCAACAGAAGACTCAAAGAGGTTGATCTTGGCATTACCTTTGTTCTGAAAATGAATATCAACCTCCCAAGGACAAGTCATGATGTTTGCAGTGTTAGAGAGGACACCGCTGACAGGTCCAACAAGCTCAGTGTCATGGGTTGCCTTGATTTCCACATTCAAATCACTGAAGCGAGCCTTTCCAGAAGCAAACAGCAAACTGTTCTTGATAAATGGCGACTTTGTTTCAACACGAGCATTGAATTCAAGGTGGCTTAGAGCAACAGCATCAGCGTTCACCTTCATCTTCATCTGCAAATGTGTACCGTCAGAGCGGCCTGTGAAAGTCAGCTTGGCGGTGCTAAGGCCCATGTTAAAATGCAGGTCACTCTTATGGGTGCCTTCCTCAGAAAAGTCTTCAAGAGAAAATTTGCCAGATCCTTCATTTTTAACTGTCAGGGTGATTGCAGCACCATCCTGGAAAGCTATAGCCTTCTGAATCAGGGTGACTTCACCAGACAAAGACTGTGAGGGGATGTTCACTTGGTGGTTGTATGATGTATCAAGAGAGAATGATGAAGAATTAGCATTGTTTGAGGCAGATCCATTCAGAGTCGATGATGCCTGTTGGTCTAAAGTCAAATAAACGTGTGTTAACTTGAGAGTTTCAGACACTATTACAGGACTCATCTCAGGCATAGATATCTGTGCAGTGGAATTTAGATTGTAATTCAGAATGCTATGTTTCGGAGAGGTTCCTTTAGAGTAAATAAAAGCCGTGAACAGAGGGTGTCTCTCCGAGGCGTTCTTGAACTCTGCAGAGGTTCTGACGTTGTATACAGGGCTGATGAATCTGACCTCACCATACAGCTTTCCAAAAGATGGCACTAGAAGAGCTGTTGAAACTGAAGGAATCTGAAGAGGACTGTCAAGTTTGTGGTTCTCAGCATTGGCAGGACGGAAGATCTCATTCAGCTTTGTGTAACTTTGGGTGGTGATTGAGCTAAGAAATATTTTAACATCCTCAATGATGGAAAATATCAAAGTACTAATGTGCTTTGGTACTACAGTTCCAACCAGCATACCCTTCACAGTCAATTCCAATGCCTCACCGAAACGGTTGCCTATATCACTCACTAGTTTCGCAAATGCACCGATCCGAGAGGCCACCAGATTTTCCAGGTTTAATGCAAACTCCTGGGATAGAGATGTCAAGGTACGTTTCAGCTGCACAACTCTTCTCTCAAAGTTCAAATTAGACACAAAGTCACTAACATGCTGAGATAAGTTTTGAAATTTGGAAGCAATCCCTTCTCTGTTGATGTAATTCCTCAGGCTCTCGCCCATGCTTGCAAGTGTTATTCTGATGATGTCAGGAACTAGAAGCAAACCATCAATGAAAGGCAAGCTAATTAAATGAATGTCATTGCTTTTACCATACTTTAGGAAGCCAAAGACTGCAAAGTCCTGGTAAGAAGTATTGGCAGTGTTGAACAAATTGGTGTGCACTGTTCCAGACCCTTCCAGCCCAAACTGTGCTGGAGTATTGTAACCGCTGATTTCCTGATTGATGGCATGGTTGTTCACTTCAGCCTTAACAGTTACTTTAGTCTTTTGCTCAGATGGGATCAGCAGAGTGTCAGACTTGCTCTCAAAATGTGATTTGATGTTGACACGGTCTATGTCAAGGAGCGTTGAGATCTTGAATTCATGAGAATGAGCAATGGATTGTGGTTCTACTTTCAGGAGGACTTTTGCATTAAACTGTGAATTACAGTGTCCATACAGGTATATGTCATTATCACCATTAGCAGAGGCATCAAAATTGAAACGGAATGGAATAGTTGTACCGTAAGTGCTGGATTCAACATTAAACACCATGGAGTTGAAACGTACATGATTCTTGATTCTGCCAGAAAGTCCAGCCATCTCCAGTTCAGTGTTGTGGTTAATGCGTGTGCCCATAACATTTCCATTTGTTTTGCACTTAGCAATGCCAGTTAGATTTTTGTAGTTGATCTCAAAGGTCTGCTTAAGCTTCTCCATAGTAAAGGTGTTTTGCAGTGACGTTGTGCCACTAGTGGTCAGGCCATCCATATTGAGCTTCAGATTGGCTTTGTAGGCAACTGTATGTCCCATGAGTTTAGCAGAGGTATCACTGTGAATAGCTAGACCATTGATGTCCAATACTCCTGCGACCAGGTAATGGCTATGTTCTTCAGAGTTGTCAGTAGAGGTCTCAATCTTAACACTGACTGCTTCAACGCCAGCTCTGGTCTCAGCCATGTTTTGGATCCTCAGGCCAAAAGCCTGTGTTTTTGTTTGAGAATTTAGAGCAAGCTGAAATTCCTTGAAGGTGAAATTAGCAGTGTTTGTTAGACGGTCATCAAATGCTGCAGTGTTGGATAGAATTATCAGTCCTCCATTGGCAAAAGCTAAAGCAAAGGAGTTTCGAGCTTGAAGAAGTGTTGAGTCTACTTCCAGTGAAGAATCAATCTTTGCCTCTTGTCTGGATGGGAGTAGAGAGACTGACTGCGTAAGGATTCCTGAACCATTGACTAAACCAGACTCGAAGGATCCTTCCAGGTTTCCATCTCCAGAAATCTCCTCTTCATCAACTTCAAAAGTTCCATTATGCTCCAGCGAAATGTGCACTCCAAAATGGCTAATTACGTCAAGCTTGCTTTTGGATTTCACACTGAGTTTTTCAGCAAGCTTTACTTCCTCTTCAATGCTGATGGTGATATCAGTAATCTTGTGGTGAACCACTGTTTTTACTTTTGTCATGAGAGAATTGCCAGGTGTGGGCTCAACAAGAGCAGATCCTGTGCAATAAATGAAAATGAATCAATCAATAAGAAATCATTCAAATCAAGTGCATACAATGCATGTTTTTTTACCTTCAACCTTTAGGGATAGGAGGTCAGCAGGACTTGTTCCGGTGAATTCAACCTTAGCAGAATAACGTAGGTCTGCAGAAGGATCTCTGGCAGCAGACACAGCTGCTTCTAAGTTGTAGAAGTTGCTGTTTAGTTTTCCAGACATTTCTGCCATCTCAAGAGTTGGCACAGACAGCGACATGCTCACAGGAATGGAGACCTCTGGAAGATTAATGGTAGTAGCTTCAAATTCCAGATCAAGATGAGGTATAATCAGGTTTGGTGTGGAGAGGGTTGTCGGAAAGTTTAGATCTCTAGTTGATTTTCCACCCAAGGGCAAGGGAAGAGTGATGGTATAGTAAGGATGGCCAAAGAGATATTTAGCAGCAACCTCTCTGTTTAAAAACATGTGATGTAAATTTTAACTACAGTTTAACCATTGCGTATTATGAGCAGAAAGTTCACCATACTAGTGACATTAACTCACACATTCAGGAACAGTCTTTCAGGAATAGCGAACACAGGCACGGCAGGAACTCCCAAATACTGCACAATTGGAATATCAACGATGTACATTTATTTAATTTTCATTTAATTAAAAACGTTTCCTTTGACAAAAGCTGATGAAAATATTAATTGAGCTAAGTTCATTATCTTACCGCAGCTGACTTTGCAAGGATATCAAGGACCTTCATTTCATTCTGGGCAATCTGGCCATCAAGAAGGCTATTGACAATGGTTTCAATGACATCGATATTGGGAATGATTCTTTGAATCTCAGAATTGACATGAGACTTTAATCCAGCCTCAATCTTCTCATTCTCTGTGATTGAAGAGATATTTGATAGGCTCAAAATCGTGTAGTAAATAATTAGCTAAAATTTTCTATTCATCATATTACAGAAATAAGTTTTGGACACGTACCCAATTTCAGGATGAGTGTTTGAACAGAAGTCGTCTCCGGGAGTTTTAGGTCACTCTCAAGTTCCAACGTCAACTTCTCATCACGCTTTAGTTTTGCAGAAAATTTAGAATAAATCTGAAGAGGGGCAATGAGCAACTCCGATGATACAGTTTGTTGCTTTCTGTTTAACATCACTGTATTTGTGGCCTCAAAGGGTGTTCCTGTTAGTAATCAAATGAAAAATACTTATTTTAAAGGCAGATTTTATTTTTCCAGGTGTGTAGTAGCAAATAATTCAGCATTATTTTAGTAAGCTGTATTGTACCTTCAGTCTTTATGCTAAATGTGACTTTGTCTGAATCGTCCTCATAGGCGTAGTCGATGGTGGCAGTATACTCTGTGACCTCTACCGATGGGTAGAGCGTAACAGTAAATCTAAACACAGATGCAGCGTGGATGAAAAATATTGTCCTAGGAATAATATGATTTAAATATCAGTATATAGATGATTTTCCATTACTTGGTATCGCTATTGAGAGGAAAATAATGGGAAGCATCATCAGGATACTTAAAGACTGTACAGTGCTTCCATCCAGGGAAAACAGGAGCACATAATTCCTCCTTAATATACTCGCCGTTGGCATGAATGGGCAAAATTTTGGCACCAACAACAGACACCAGAGAACTGCTATATATGGGGAACAATAACAATTTGTGTAAAATAATTATTTGACTTGTTTTAATGTTAGTTTCCTTTTCTGCATTTAAAGTCAAGATGTCTTACGTCACACTGATGAGCTCAGTTGGCTCACGAGGAGCTGGAATGGAAAGCTTGAGCTGGTTGTTGGTCACAGAGAGCTTCGCTCTGAGGCCGCTTTCATGATAGATATTGGTGTGCATCTCCAGACCGGAGAGAACATAGTCTGGGAAGTGAGTCCCAATCTCAGTCACAAACTCAATGCCAGAAGACAGTGCGAAAGCAAATTCCTTCTGTGGTGTAGTCACATTAATTTATTTTAGTATAATAGCAGAAATGAAAGATACATTTTGATAGTAACACATGCAAGTGTGTTGGACTCACCATGCCTGGATTGAAGCTCAATCCTCCTTTGATTCCAGGTGTAAAGGTACCAGACAGAGCAACTCTCAAAGGAAAGCCAGCACCGGTGGGCAGATAGAACTCAGTATCCATGAAGATGTAGTGAAGGAAAAGCTCATTGTCGACACTTGAGAACAGTCTTTTAACAAACTATTGCAAAAATATTATTCAGATGACTTAATCAATTTGATGTTAGGTAAATGCATTCATAAATGTGGTTGGTAAAGCTGTACTCACGTCAGTGGGGATCATCTTAAGGAGCTCGTGAATCATCTTGCCGTCTTTTGCATCAAGATAGCCAAGTTCAGCACCCAGAAGCTTGAGGTACACCATCGCTTCAGGGGTATCCTGGGCCTTTAAGTCCTCAATAAGCTTGTTGACGTTATCACAGATTTCTTTGACTATGTTTTGAGTAGCCTACAGCACACAGAAGATTGAGATTGGAATCCTGCTTTGAAGAAATATGTCAATTTGCTACATTTAATACCTGTCTCTTTTTCCTTTCATTCCTCATGATTGGCAGCATGTTGTCCAAGACCTCACTGAGTTGGGCGGGCATATTGTCGGTAGCATATAAAGTGGTCTTCATGACAGTGTCTGGGAAGAATCCATCATCACCAAAGATGGCCTCCACAATAGGGTCAAAGCCCTTACCCTCCATGCCAATCTAAAAGCAAGAATAAAACCATTGCATTCATACCCAACACATCAAGTAAATATCGGACTTTTATTGGACTCTGTACCTCAATGAAGTCCATTTCAAATCCAAAAGCATTCAAGGTCATCTCCAGCATGACCTCCCTTGGCAGTTCGTTGGGAGATTCAAAGATCATGTTTCCCTCTAAAGATCCAAGTCTATAGTATCGAGAGAGTTTGATGGGTTCCATGATCATGCCAATTTCATTACCTTGAAAGGCCTCTCGAACCTTCCACCTCAAGCTAGGGAGTAAAAATAACAAGATTACATTTTCTTCTGAAAATTTGATTGATAAGTTATCGCGTTCTCTTCCGTACTTACTCCAGAGTCTCTGGTGCTGTAGAGCTCAGGATGTTGGTGATATGAGAGATAATGAAGCTCTTGGCCTGACGGTTTTCCTCAACATGGACAGCTGCTGCCAATTGAGCAAGTTCAGCAGGTGTAGGGTTCTTCATCAAGATGAGGTACGCGGCAACACGCTTCTGTACAGATGCAGCTCTGTCCAGAACAGCATGCATGAGCACCTCACGACCCTTGAAGAGGCACGAAGTAATCTTTAGACTGACTTTAGGCTAGCCAATAGCTGTGGGCATATTAAACAGCTCACCTCCTCAGGTACAAGAATCTGTCTGTAGACCTGGATGGCAGCATGCTGAACTGAAGGGGAGGCAGTTGGCTGGTTGATGCATTGAATAACAGCAGAATGCAAAGCAGGGTGCGCAGCTCCCAGTGCAACCACCATGTTGCCAGTGACCTGGAAAATAATGCTTAGCTGTATAGAGTCTAAAGTTTAATTTATCGGCATGTAGAAATTTGTGTGAACATACCCTTAGAGAAAGAAAGATGTTCCTGGTCACCAGTGCAATCACCAATCTGTTCAAGGGCATAATCAGCCACTGCTTGGATCTCATTGGTGACTCCATCGGTCTCATAAAGCCTTAGATCACACAGAGAACACAATATGTTCTTTTGATGAAATAGTGACAATGGTACATCTATGTACAAAACACACTTATACAAAATATGGATGAGAGTCAGTGGGACAAATCTGAGATTTGTCTGAAAATGTCTTTTCACATGGTTGCAAATTAAGGTACACTACATTAATGTATTTGGCAGATGTTTTTGTCCATTGCACTCAGGGTATACTTTTTATCAGTTCATGCATTCCCTGGGAATTGACCCCAAGACCTTGGAACCATCCTCTACTTTCTGAGCTACGCAGAACTATTAATTGGTCAAATTCAACTCATATGTTAGTTGATTTACTTTTACCTTAATCTAAAGACGTGTCCCTTACCTTCTCACAGCATTGCTGAGAGCATAGTAGATGGGTTTGGTCGGCTTGAACTTTGCCATCGCCAGCATTTCCTTCACAAGGACTCGGGAGGAATGGGGTATCATTCCCATGCCATATACAGCAGCGTCAATCTCAACTGAGGACCTGTCAAAGGTCCTGAAAATCTGCATGATAGCACTGCTGCATTCTGGGGTGCCGCATTGTAGCAAAGCCTGGTACGTCAAAGACCGAGAGATCTCCAGGGCCTCGGGAACAGCGGCTGCCAAAGTTTCAGCTTCCATCTTGCGGATAACAGCTACAAGCTTGTGGGCCAAGTGGGCTCTCTTGCGTCCATCGTTGGTCTTGGAAAGGCCAGAAAGTTCCCTCAAAACAGCAAGAGCAGCATCTTTATCCTGGATGGGGCTCATGTCAACACTGCGGTCAAGATGGAGGGGTTTCATGTTGGCCACATCTGGAGGCATAACAGCACATTTTGCATTTTGTTTGACATTGCAAGCAAGTTATGAACATTCAAACCAAAAATGGTTCTCTTACTGTGGTCAAAGACTCTGTCGTTGTACTCAGCAACTCCTAAAAGGTTCAAGGCCTGTTTACCAGTATTGGTCACTCCATATCTTCCCCTAGTCATAGCCATAGAGACAAACATCAGAAGTGCATGGCCAACCAGCTATGTTGACAAAATCAAGCAATTAACATTTATGCATTTGGCAGATGCTTTTATCCAAAGCATCTACCATTGCATTCTGGGTGTGAATGTTATCAATTCATGCATTCCCTGGGAATGAAACCCATGACCTTGCTCTACACTTTGAGCTACAGGAAAGCTATTTTACTTCACTTACTTGTATGAGAAAGGCACAAGAACATGTTTTTCAGTGCAACTTCCAGAGGTCATGTGGTGCTGCTCATTGTCAAACTTGTAGTTGCAGGTCTGGTTGCTCCAGATCAGCTGAGCAAGAGGATGGTGCTTTGGAAGAGAGAAAGAAAAACATTGTAGATCTCACTCCACTCGTCTCCACTGGGCTTTTACACAAAACTTAGTCCTAGGTCTCAGAATTCACCATGCCAGTGATGAGGGCCAAGGGACTGGTGTGGTCCTTGATTGGTCTGAACTTGTCACATTTGGACAGGTCTCTGTTTAGGGTGACTTCAGTGTCGATGTCTTCTCTGGTTTTCATGACGTAGTCAGTCTTGCACAGGCCGTAGATGGTGGGCTGCAACAGAAACTCAATAGCTATGTTTCCATCCAAAGATGCAAATTTAACTTATGCGCAAAACTGGAATATCACAAAAAAACATTTGAAAGGAGTCAAAGAGAACAAAATCGTAATTTCCTGATAAACTGGCACTACATATCACTAATAAAAAAAGTAGGAGAAGCCACTGAATGTAATAATTTTCATACTGTATATGATAAATTACTTGTGCCTCCAAGCGAGCAGACGAAACACAATAAATGCAGTCATTGCTTTCGGAGGTGTGCAGGTGTGCCTGCTGTTTGGGAACGCAATCGTGTAAGACAATTATACAGAAATACTTTGATGACAGACCAAAAAACATTTCAGATGCTGTGCAATGAAATCGGTTCGCTGGTTAGTCAAGTTATCCCGTTATATCGTGCAAAGTTACATTACTTTTTTGATTCGCATGGTGGAATTTATTCAGTAAATGTTTATGCTCATTTTTTCTTATCAGATAAAACGTTTATCCTATTCAAATGTGTGCATAAGTTCGCATGGCGTTTCAATCCAGCATTTTTTATGTGATATAGGTGGATGGAAACACAGCTAATGTCAAAAGGTTGATTTGGCGTGACCATCTTTCTCTTTCAAGAGTGAAGTTTATCAACAGACCATCTCTTTGTTCCTGTCCTCCTCAAGCACAGGGACAGCAAGAGCAGAGATGATTCCTCTCTTGATGTTGAGGATGTTTATTAGCTCATCCTCCTCGGGGAAAAGCTTGATGTCATCATCTCCCTCAACGGTGAACTTCAGAGGATATCTGAACAAAGAGAGAAGAGTTTGTTGAATATAACGGATATGAAGAGTTTATTTGCAAAAACAGAGAACTCAGTTTTTTTTTTCATTTTCAAAAATCACGTTTTTATTATATCACATTTTTACTGTTTTTTTATGGTGTTTGTTAGCTGTATTTTTTTAGTTATTTGACCTAATCAAAATAATACAGCTGCAGTTTGAGATTAATTGGAATGCACAATGAAAAAACATGATTTTTGAAAATTGTTAAAAACAGAGTTATCTGTTTTTGCAAATGAACTCTTCATATGTCTTTGCAGATTGTCTTATGCAGATTCATAATTCACATGGAAAGATTTTACATACGTGACAGCAAAGACAACACTTAAGGTTTTTTCACACCAAGGATGATAACTATAACTATACAGTTTTAACAATTGTTCTAATATGATGAACGTAGGGTTGGGAATCGAATCCAAGGGCTTGGGAATCGAGAATCATTTCCAAAGGTTGGAATCAATTCCATCAAAGGGATTTGACTCCTCTTTAATACCCTTTTTAGTTCTCTAAACTGCCACTTGGTTGCTTGTTAATAGTCTTGGGAAGTCTGATTCACCTCCCTGAACCGGTTCGTTTCAGACAGTTCATTTAATGAATCGCTTAAGATAAACAGTTGCAGCGTTTTGCCTATACATCTTGGACAAGTTTTGCACCTAAAACATACAATACATACATTTGATGCACAAAAGAGGATTTTCAGGTGTCTAAAGAATATAAAAATTCTCATTATTTTCCTCATTTATTTTTTAACTCGTTATTTAGCTTAAAATGGCTTGTTCTGTAGTCTACAATGAAAGGCTTTGAGCGCCGCACCAGAATACATGAAGATATAATAGATGATGATAATGATGATCAATGAATACCAAGGAAGTGTAAAAGGACATAAGCCTTCAAATCTTGTAGTCACAGCGAGATTAGGTTAACACATTTATTCCAATCTATAAAGAAAAAAAGAATCTAAAATAACAGTGAGGAATCGATTACAAAGTTGACACCAGAAACAGGAATCTGAATCAATTCAATTTCTGAATCGAACAGCCCTAGATGAACAATAAAAAGCCAATCAGAATCAGACTTTAAAGAGCTTGTGCATTTAAAGCGGCAGACTACAAAACTGCAGTGCATGCATATAATAAACGAATGTTATCGTCCGCCGACGTGGATGCAAGTATTGTTATAGTTCTCATTATTGGTGTGAACAGGCCTTTACTTCTCCATGGCGGTTTTAAAGTCCTCAGTGCCAGCAGCTGCTCCAAACACTGGGTTTCCGTCTGCATCGACGCCAATCGCTTCTCTCAGCTTGCAGTCGGTGGTGCGCAAGATGTAGCTGCATGTACCAGGAACTGCAATCTCAACCTAATGCGATATTCACACTGCATTGTTGACAAAACGTTAGTAACTTTAGTGTTTGATGTAGGGAAATGAGCTCATACTTTACCTTGCAGCTGGCCTCGGGGCCATTGACTGCCTCATTCAAAGCGTTCAAGGACTCTGTCTTATAGAAGTATTCATACTTGTTGAAGGGTTTGTATCTTTTGGCCACTAGAAGCAGCAGAGCAGTTCATTAAGAACATTATTACATGCATAAATACATGCTGTCATTTAATACTGAATTTAGATCATTACAGCTGTAGGATTGCATGTAGATTCTGCAGAATAATTTCAAGAAACATACTCGAGCATGGTGGTCCTTCATCCTGCGCTACTGTAATATAAAATAAATGCATGTCATTACACTGCAATCAGGGCTGAAAACATCCAAAATGTGAATCTGTAGTAGTTAAAAGTTCTTTATTGCAGTGGCATTGGCAATGGGGTGAGAAAAGTAAAATTCATGCATAAATGGTCTAATTTCATATGAATCTTAGAAAAGATTCATTAAAATGAAAAAAATAAAAGTTGCCACTTTTATGGACTTTTGACCCTATGTCTATACAAATTCCACTATTAATACAATGACCACCTATGTCTTATTTTATTTTAATTTAATGTATGCATTTTCTATAAACTGGATCTGATTATTTGTATGTTTGCAAATATTCTTCTTGACATGAGATCTGTAAAAAAAAATATTTTTGATTATTTATTATTTTAATTTTGTGTTCTATTGATACTAAGTGAGTTTATATTGATATTCAGATTTTTTGTTATATTGAAAACCAATAAGCAACACATTTATAATAAATAAATGAACAATAACTAAAAGATAATTCAAGGAAAAAACTTTATTTTTTCATACCCCATTGGCAGATTATTATTATTATAATTTTTTTTTTTTCAGGATAAAACTCATGTCATTTTGCATCTTAAATAAATGTATCTTGATTTAAGAATGTTTGCACCTTGAACTTTGCAACATTCATACTGAACTGAATCAACATTTGAACTGAACTGAGCTGTATAATTACTGCATTAACACTGTTATTTTCCTGTTTGAAACTATCTGTACTGTATAAAGCAATACAGAAATAAACGTGACTTGACCAGATACTTACTGGAGAAGGCGATGGTGCTCAAAAGCAGCAAAAGACGGAGCTTATTGTCGCCCATGATGCTTCAGTACAGGCGTCAGTTGATTCAGTTTTCAGATTTCTGACCAGGACATTTATAGCAAACCAAACTTATGTGCTAAAATTTCTGCCCTGACTCCAAAGTTCAAACAAACACTATGACAGAACAAAGCTAATAGAGTTTGACATTGATTTTCAAAAAAAAAAAGAAAGAGAGAGACTGATAGCACTGATAACTGACAGCTGTAAACATTAGGAGATATTAAATACATTAAATATAAATTTGGCCTGCACACTTATACAGTCTGTAGCATGTATGCGCAAAAAAAAAAAAAAGTAATGGTTTATAATTGTTCTATGCTATTCGTCTCACAGTATCAATAAATATTGCATAATGCACCATGTGCAGTTTCCCAATCTTGCTCAATCTATAGCTTAAGATCCAGACTCAGCTAAATTAGTTTTGACTAAACAAGGACATTGAGACAAACATAATGAGGGGGTGTCAAGATGAACTTGCAGAAAATACTCATATGCTGATCTTATAACTGATGCAAGGACAAAACTATGAAAAATAGAGAGACATATGAATGTGGATTATATTTTGGTAGATAGAATAGATTGCTCACCTTTAAATTCAGATTCAGTCCCTAAAATCTGGCTGTGATTTTGATGACCTGTAGACAGAATCTGACATTACATAACCCTGATAGTAGCTGAAAACTATTGCTATTCATATATTTTATTAAACTAATCTGCACAAGTGAGGACAGCAGCAGGACTCTGAACTCTTTACACTGACCTGAATTCATTTTAAACAACAGTATACATTTCTACACACCGCTATTGATATCTGCAGAGGATTTTTTGGAGTTTCTGTTTGGGTGCATTTTTGCTTTTTTAAATTAAATAACTTAAATAATAAAAGTTGCAATTATGAGGAATAAGGCACAGTTAGCAGCTCAGGGTTTCTATAGATTGTAACAGGTTTCTGTACAACTTCAAGAAGTTTATCAATCAATAGTGACTTTTTGGTCTCATACTGTTATTATACTTAAATTGTGCTTTATTTTGTCCTTTTTGCATCTCAGAAGTGTAACTTACTGTCTGCTTATAAAGATCTTTGTTTGGTGTTACGGGGCGAACGAGACGTGAGACATATCCATATGCAAGGCTTTATTCCAAGACGTGGTCACAAAAAAAGGCAAGAGTCAAACAATGGCAAACAGGTATGACACAGGTAAGGCAAAGAATATTCCTAGAGCTAGCGTGGGTCTACGATCGGCGAACAATATCCAGAGGGCTTGACATGAAGGGTAATCCAAATAACACAAGCAATAGTCCAGGCGAGGTGCAAACATGGTCCAAAAACAGCAGGCAAAGGGTTAATCCAAGATACACAGGCAGAAGATCAGGAGCCAGACAACAAGGCAACACGAAATGACTTGGATGTAGCCATAATAGAGTGATATACGCTCAACAATACTCGGCAGTGAGAAGGAAGAGGAAGTCCAAGGCTTATAAAGCGTGTCTGATTGGATTCAGCTGTGTGTGTGTAATCAGTGCAAAGGATGATGGGAACTGTAGTCCGGAGTGACGTGTAACAGTCTGTGTGGTGTGAGAGTCAATATGAAGGAGAGGAGACCTCTTGTGGCAGTCGGACGGAAGACTATGAACCGGATTTGTGACATTTGGGTTTCAAAGAAGAAATTTAAAAAAAGGCTTTCCAATTCCTCTCAACGCGGGTCATTTCAGCTCAGTAGGATATCATTCTGAAAGAAAAACAATATATATTTATAGAGATCTAAAGCAGAACAGAGAGCAATGAGAAATTAAATGAAACTTAATGTAATCGTAGAAACGTCCAGCTTCAGCTGCTGCTTCTCGTCTCAAATCTGGACTGATTTTATCAAGTAAGCGTCAGAATAACTGCAGTCATGTCTCCAGATGAACACTTACTGAAGCAGCTCAGCTTTACTTGATTCTCCATCAATCATTTTCTAGAAACATCAGCGCGTCTCAAATCTGATCATCAGGATCTTCTGAGGAGCTTTACTTTCACTGTTCCTCAGCGGAGGAATGATCTTCATCTCACATCTTCTGAGGAGCTTTATTTCTTCATCTCTCCATCAGCATTGCATTATATGTACATCTCATCTTACTGAGACATATTACTGGAGATATAGAGCGACCGCTGATATTTATGTCAGTATCTGTTATAAAGATCTCATTGATTTACATCACAAGCAGCAGAATTTCATTTATATCAGCATCTGCAGCAAGTCTCTGAATGAAACTGAGCTGTTTTTCCTTCACATTCTCACTGTATCAGACTATATACAAGCCTGATTGATAAAATATGATGTTTTGAAGTTCATTGCATGACAGACTTTCTGATTGAACATGTTCTCATGAGTCTTTGCAGCAGAGCTGGTTTGCTCATACTGACTTCTTTCTTCTTTCCTGTGAAGAACATGCAACATTGTGCTGAGGCTCCGGTCGAGGGGCGGAGTGTGTGTGTGTGTGTGTGTGTGTGTGTGTGTGTGTCTTTGTCTAGAGTTACAGAGCTTCATCTGTCCAGAGGCGTATGGGTGGAGAGACTCTCAAATATGCGTGTGTTCAGATCCAGAGCTCACAGCGGCGTGGAGAAGATGTTTACCAACGCTGGACTTTGTACCCGAAGCCTTTCTGAGTTTCTGAACGCATGCGGACGGAGAGACGAACAACAGAAGTGAATAAAACAAACATGGAGAGCAGAAGATCGAGGAGCACTGGGTGAAAGAGGTGAGCGAGATCAACAAAGCCTTATTATGTCAGATAGTTTCACTTTACAATAAGAGTCCCATTAGTTATTGTTAGTTAATACATTAACTAACAATGAGCAGTGAATTTAAGGTACACTGAAAAAATTATTGGTGTAGGATTTACTCAGTTTCACAAACAATTATAAAGAAACAGCAAGTAACATTAAATTAAATGTAAAATTTTGAAGTAGAAAAATTGAAATTAAATGTACCCCAATAATCTTTGTTTTATTTACTAACCTGTTTTGTTTTATTAACTTAATTTAGTTAATAAAACATTAGAACATTAAACATTAAAACATTTTATTCGTTTAATTTGATTAACTTTTATTATATTTATATATTTATTTATACTTTTTGCACGTTGTATTTTATCTTTAAACATTAATTATAAAAATACAACTGTTCGTTGTTAGTTTGTTATTTCGGTTACATTAAATAAATAATATTACAACAGATATTATAACAAATACAACTTCAGATTTTAATATATGTATTATTAGTAAATGTTGAAATTAACTAACTAATGCTTTAGAAGTATTTTCATAGTTAGTTCATGTTAACTAATTTTAACAAATGAAACCTTTTTGTAAAGTGTTACCAACAGTATGTGTCACAATATATTATTATTATTTTTTTTTTTACAGGAAAATATAAATGTTCTTGAAATACAATAGTGTTTAAAATAATCATGTGTTAATGTCTATTTTTGTTTATTCAGTGAATGGAAAAACTTTACAAAAAAAGTGTCATTTGATCATTTGGCTCTTTTTATTGAGATCTTGATGGAAAAACTTTTTATTTACATAAACTAGTGGTGTCACTTTATTAAAATAATTAAATAACAATTTTAAATAATTAAATTAATTAAATAAAATAAAATAATTAAATCAAAATGATAAATAATTAAATTCCATAATTGTTCATTAGGGTTTGCAGTATTTATTATTAATGAATTTATGTGAATTTTATAGTGATTAAAGGAATTGTAAAAGCTTTATTAATTTCAATGACTTTTACAGGCCTATAAGTTTTTGTTTTTTGTTTGCTTAACATTGATTTATCAGGTTTTGCATCCCTGGTTCTTAGAAATTTGCTGCTAGCTCTCCAAATATATGTCATGCATTATAAAATGTGAAGCAGAATCTGTTTATTCTGTCATACACAGATGGAGACGCTTCTTGCTGAATGCACGGACTGAAGGCTGAGATGAACCCGCTGCGCAGCTGCAGGAGGAGGACGAGTGCGTGTGGTCTGCTGCTGCGCATGTGTCTGCTGCTGTCTCTGCTCTGCGTCTGCGCTCACATCTACATGCAGCTCGAGGCTCTGCGTCTCCAGCATCACAGGACTGTCGCCACGGCAACAGATGCTGCAGCTGACGCTGGATCCACCTGCTGCTCAGCGCTGAAGCATCACAGACGGGTGAGCGAGAGCCTCATACACAGTGCATCAAATACTGCATTCAGACAGATAACTCAGCGTTTCTCAACCTCTCCGATTTAAAGGCCTCCAGTCTCAAAGACAACATGTGCTTATCATGATATCTCTGGTGCTTCTGCGGTAATGACAAAGCTTTTTATTTCCATAAACTAGGAGTGGCACCATATTAAACTAACTGAATAAAACAATTATAAATAATAAAATGAATTAAAATAAAATAATGCAATTAAACTTTTTGTTTACATTGAAGTGGCACTCTAATTTGTTAAAAAATAAAATAATTAAACTTCTTATTTGCATAAACTATATTAAACAATAAAATAAAATAATTATAAATAATAAAATCTATTAAAATAAAATTATTTTAAATAAACTAGGTAATGAACTACATTAAAAATAACTGAATAAAATAATTATAAATAATTACATTAATAAATTAAAATAAAATAATTAAATTAGCCTTATTTACAGTAGGAGTGGCACTGTATAAAATATTTAAAATAATTAAATACAATTTAAAATAAATCAATTTCAACAAAATAAATGTATTTACATAAACTAGGAGTGGCACAATATTAAAATAATATAATAAAATAAAATAATTATAAATAACTGAATAAATTAATTAAAATAAATACAAACAGCTAAATAATTAAATTCCATATGCTTACTCACAAATAGCAATTTAACATGACATAACTAGAAAAAAATTATATTCATTATGAAAATTTCCATGACTTTCCAATTCTAGAAGTTTTTAAAAATTCCTTAGCATATTTTTATAGTTTTCCAAACCTGATTCAATAGAAAAATTCCAAAACAAATTGAACAAAATGATTGGAAATGGAACTAATTGAAATACAAAATATGATGTCAGCTTACATATTGTTTTAGCTTATTTTAATGCTTGTTTTGTCTTACTTTAAATCATTTTAAGACATGTTGTGGCCTCCTGATTGAGAACTGTCTAATTCTCAAAGCGTCTACTTAGCTTACTAGAAAGAGTTACAACAAGTCGATGCAAAGAAAACAGGATCAGACGAAGCAACTTTAGGTACAGTTTACTCCACAGATTGATATTTTCTCAGTTCTTCTGTCATCTAGAGGCATGTTCTCGTGTCTGAGCGCTAACAGGATCCAGCAGGACTCTTAAACAAAAGCATATTCATGTCATCCTGCTCTTCTAAAGACTTTCACACTCTCTGGAGCACAGACGCAGGGCCTGACCTCTGACCTCTGACCTCTGTGTCGAAGCACCACACAAAGCTCCCTTTTCAGTGCACTTGGACGATTTACTGAAACTAAACATCTAAAATGACTCGTACATAATACATGAGCTCATTAACATAAGACCGCCCACATTTACAAATCAAAACCTGTTCGGTATTCAGTAACATGACGCATCCTAATGAATGATGCTCATTTACATACAGGTGTCTTAAAGCTACAGCAGCAGAAATAATGACTGATATTATAAAAGGGGAAAATAAAATGCTAAAAGCATTGAAAACAGGCAGAAGAGCATCATAAGTTATTTAAATAAGCTTCACACAAGCATGATATTAAACACATCTTGAAAGCAGAGATTCAGCATTTTGAGGGAAGGGTTTATAGTCTCTATTGGAACCATATGAAGGGTGTGATACATCAACACAGACACAAACATGCAAAACTATCTGAACCATTCAGTGTTTTTGACTGAAAATTAAGAGATTAATACTTTTGTTCATCAAGGATGCATTCAATTGATCAGTAAAGACATTTATAATGTTAGAAAAGATTTCTATTTCAAATAAATGCTGTTCTTTTGAACTTTCTATTCATCTGTGAATCCTGAAAAATCAAATGCATCACGGTTTCCACAAAAATATTGTGCAGCACGACTGTTTTCAACATTGATGATAATCAGAAATGTTTCTCAAGCAGCAAATCAGCATATTAGAATGATTTCTGAAGATCATGTGACGCTGAAGACTGCAGTAATGATGCTGAAAATACAGCTGCGCATCACAGAAATAAATTACAGTTTAACACATATTCACATAGAAAACAGTTATTTTAAATTACAAAATTATTTCACAATTTTAAATGCATTTTTGATCAAATAAACGCAGCCTTGATTAGCAGAAGAGACTTTTTTCAATAACATTACTGTTAAAATTTTTGAATGCTGTTGTACAATGTTCAGTAATACAATAACAGCAGTCCATACGCCTTTATAATCTTCTAACAGAAGTAAAAAGGCTCTTTCTTTTAGTTTTGAAATAAAAGAGTTTAATTTACAACGTAGACATACTCTAAATGTCCACAAAAGGCATTTATTATGGGGTTTGTGAAGGCAAGCATCACTGTTTTTAGTGATTTAAACAAACTTTTACAAACATATGATCATTTGATGACACGCAGCTTTTTTCCAGGCAAACGTTGTTATATTTCGAGATATTTGGGTTAATCATATACCCTCATATTTTAGGCTTGTCCCACTTCTCCTCAGATATTCCACTTGTGATGTTTGATATCAAACTCTTAATTTAAAAATCACAGTTTGTAAATGAGCACTGAATGCGTTTGCGTGTCTCACAGCGAGTGTTTCTGTAACATGAGCTCCGAGGGCTTCTGCGTGTCTGAAGAGCGGATATCAGGAATTAATTGAAGCCAGCTGTGGACGCAGAACAGCCGACGGCTACATGTGCGCCAGAGACTCGCTGCGATTTTGTTGGTCCTTGAACGACGCCAAGTTATTTACTGATCCTTAAAACAGGAAAAAAAGCTAGTTCACCCAAAAATGAATATTTGCTTAAATTTACTCCCCCTCAGGTCATCCAAGATTAGGATGAGTGTGTTTCTTCAACAGGTTTGCATTGCATCAGTATCTCAGCAATGGATGCTCTGCAGTGAATGGGTGCCGTCAGAATGAGAGTCTGATAAAAACATCACAATAATCCACAGCACTCCAGTCCATCAGTTAACATCTGGAGAAGACAAAAGCTGAAACTAATCCAGCATTAAGACGTTTTAACTTCAAACTGTTGCCTAGGAAAAAAAAAATTATTAATTGTTTCATTAAGTTATGAAATGTTACTAAACATTAAGTTTTTAAAATATTTTAAAAGCAATTTTTTCTTAATTATAAGAATGTTAAGGGAACGCTCCATTGTATCATTTTGCAGACACGGAATCGTTACATTTGAATGTTCTCGGAATGTTCTGAAACAAGTGTAACATTTAAAAAATGTTTGCTGAATGTTCAGCTAAATCGCTTCAGGAGAACACATTACATGAACAATACATAAATAACATTTTGAGAATGTTAATAAAGACCAGATAACTTAATGTTACTGGAGTAATGTTTGTTCATAACGTTGCGAGAACGTTCTGAGAACATTCCCTGTTAGCTGATAATCCACAATAACACTTCCTCCAGTGATAAAGTGTTCTGGTCTGAATCAGGAGAGAAAAAACAGCTCTAAACTAATATGTGGCTGGATTTTGATGTGAGAGACAACAGGAGATGCACTTTTCACTGGAGGAAGCGTTATTATGAATTATGGATCATATTTTAGACATTATAAACGTCTTAATGCTGGATTTGTGTCAGCTTTTGTCTTCTCCAGATGTTAACTGATGGACTGGAGAGGTGTGGATTATTGTGATGTTTTTATCAGACTCTCATTCTGACGGCACCCATTCACTGCAGAGCATCCATTGCTGAGACACTGATGCAATGCTACATTTCTCCAAATCTGATGAAGAAACACACTCACCCTAATCTCAGATAGCCTGAGGGGGAGTAAACTTTCAGCAAATGTTCATTTTTGGGTGAACAGATCCTTTAAGAGCAGTGCAGATGGATTATAAGAATGTGGACTCTTAATAACTGAACAGCAGACAGAGAAGTACAGCGAGAGAAAACATGCTAATATTTATGAAGTACTGAAGGCACTTGGGAGGATGAAGCATTGCAACCCCAGATGTTGTGCTCATGTTGAACCGTGTTTGTTTGACATTTGTAAAGAGGGATGGAAAAATGTAGTTCTAATAAAAGCCACAGCGTCATCTGGAATCTGGAGTAAAACAAGCTGGAAATAGACAGCAGCTGAATCAGTCCTTCCAGCTCTGAAAACAACAGACTTCATGAAACAAACCAGCCTCACAGATCACTCACATAATACTGATACGTTTCTGCTGCTGCTTTCCCACCAAAATGATGTCACTTCCTGGAGGACGACAATGATGTCATTGAGGAAGTTACAGGGATTCTACAGAAGAGGACGGAAAGTGATTTTAAGGATATAAACTGATTATCAGTGTAAGCAATATTCTCAAGAATGCATGTTTGGTTTGAAATATTTCAGTTTGATAAACCAAATTAATATAAATATGGATTATTAAAATTGTATGACATTATTTTCATGACAATGAATTATATTCCCCTAAAATTGTCATTATTCTAAAAAATAAACAAACAAACAAACAAACAAACAAAATATAAATAATATCACTGTCATACTGTAATAAAAATCATTCATTTTTTTGTAAATCAAACACGTAATTATATATATATATATACATACATACACACTCTGTCACGTGTTTGAGTTAATGTGGTTTCAGCTGTGTTTAATTATCCTCGTTTAGTCACACACACACACACAAAACACAATATAGCACAATTATGGGACAAATTGTTTAATAATGAATAAAATAATGTCAAATGCAAAAATAAAAATATAATGTAAAAAATTAATGTAATTAATGAGTTTCATTTGGATAAACCTAAAAATGATGACAGAAAATGTGACAAAAATAAACATCTATACAAAATGAATACAATTATTAGTTCAATATTTTATCAAATATATTAAGAGAAGTGTTGTTATTGTTAACTAAAACTACTAAAAATAGTTTTTGGTAATAAATATATTGATAAAAAAAAATAGTTTTTGGTAATTTAAAAAAAAGTTGAAATAAAATTAAATATAAATATTAGATGAAAAACCAACTTAAAATAAAACTTCAATGAAAATTAGAAATGTTGCATTGGCAACTAAATGAAATAAGTTTAAGTTGAAATACTAAAATTACTAAAACTAAAATAAAATAGAAATATAGAAAATCGCAAAAAAAAAAAAGAAAACTAAAAAATGACAAAAGTACATAAAATTACTAAAATCAAAATGAAAACAGAAAATGCAAATAAAAACTAATATAGTTAAAATGTTAAGAAAAACTATAATAAAAACAATCAAACAAAAGATCCACATCTTCACTAATGAATATTTAACGTTACAGAAAGATTAAAATATGTAACAGGAGCATCTTGACGTTTCAACACTTGGAAATCTTAGATGAGACAAGGTTACATTTGCTAAAAGAAAAATACAAATGTGACCCTGGACCACAAAACCAGCCATAAGGGTCAATTTTCTGAAATTTTATGATTATGCATATTTTATGATTAGGCTGAGAATCTGAGGGTGCAAAAAAATCTAAATATTGAGAAAATCACCTTTAAAGTTGTTCAAATGAAGTTCTTAGCAATGCATATTACTAATCAAAAATGAAGTTTTGATATATTTATGGTAGGAAATATACAAAATATCTTCATGGAACATGATCTTGATATAGAAAAATGTATAATTTTGACTCATACATTGTATTGTTGGCTATTGCTACAAATATACCTGTGCTGCTTATGACTGCTTCTGTGCTGCAGGGTCACATATAAGAAAACCTCACAGACAGAGGTCACGCAGATGTCTATATATTGAACAGATTTTACTATCCATCACAGCCGCCTCTGAATAAGTGCACTGACGTGTTTGTACTGTTTCTGTGTAGATGTCCAGATGGAAGATCTCTCTGGAGCCATGGGCCGCTGAGACTCGAGGCTTACAGGAGGAGGCGGATCGGTTCCTCAGATACATCTCCACTCCGCAGGTACAGTCCCAGCATTCACAGAGAGTTATTCAGCTGTGCTGAGTGCTGATCTTCAGTGTGTGTGTGTGTGAAGCTGTCCTGCCAGAGACCCGCGTCTGTGCCGCCCGTCTTTGACGCAGAGCATCATGGGTCGTGGGTCCTGTGTTTGGACCGCAGGTTCAGTCTGGCACAGCGGATCGTGTCCAAACACTGCCGTGTCTATTCGCTCAGGTCAGTCCCACGCTACTGCCTTTCATTTGTGACACATCATAAACATTTGAACCTCTGTATTATGATAAAAATCAGAGCACGAGCTTATGCTCCGGGTCAAACTGACCTGCATCTGGTTCAACATAATTTGCCAGAAAAACAAAAACACAGAGCAGGTAAAAACAGTAGACCCTTAACTTTTATAAAAAAAAGAAAAAAAAAAAAAAAGAAAAACAAACATTTATTTATCATTCTGAATCTTAATTTTTTAAACATCATTCATTCTTAATATTTCATCAATTGTTCATATTTATGTGATTTATGTGTGAAACATTTCAACTTGTATATTATGTTAGAAATCTAGGTATGAGCTGCATATATCCAGATCAAATTAACTTTTTTGAATTTTATTAGATTTAATATTTCACTAAATTCACCAAAAATCCCACTATGTGGAAAAAAAGAGGTAAAAACAGAACCCTTTTACATGAACAGTTCTTACACATTACAAAAAATAAACATATGATTTGTAAAACTGTGTTTAACAACTAATTTTTTTTTTAACATAAACTGTTATTTTTATAAATATTATTGTAAAAAGTAAAATACTTTTAATATAAACATTTAATTTTTTAACATAAACTGTTAATTTTATAAACAGTATTGTAAATAGCGAAATATTTTTACATTTATTTTTAATATATATTTTTAAACAGAAAAATATTAATTCTACACACTGAGCAACGTTTCAGTCCATTGTGATATTATTGTGATAATGCCAGCTTGTGTAGGATTCATAATTTTCTAGTTGATATTGTATTTTAATTCCATGAACCTATGATTGATTTGGGTGTGTGAGGCCATGCATGTTTTAATGTTCCTTCCTTTAACCATGAAATCTGGGCAAAGATCTTAATTGTAATACTATATTGTACACACACATCCCACAACACATCAGAGTCTCGAACCTTTGCATGCTTGTTCATGACTCAAAATGAGAACAAGCAACGAAATATCAAGACAAAACTCATAGGATAACCTGTATTTCTGAGAACTCAACATATTAAAGCGCTCGTCACTTTCTGAAGGCAATCCGAGTGTGTTTGTGCATGTAAACGCCTGTGAGCGCAGTCTGACAAACACATTCACATGCATTCACACGCATGCATGCAGATGAGTGCTGCATCAGCCAGATTTAACATCCTCTGTGTGTGTGTGTGTGTGTGTGTGTGTGTCTGACACACTGCTGCCCTGCAGCTCTGTCCTTATCATACAGTCAGACTCCATTCACACACATTATTCATGCATCAATCAGAGAGCTGTTTCAAAATCTTAATCTCTTCAGGAAATCAGAATAAAGAATTTCAACTCATCAGCATTTTTATAGTAACTAAAATAATTAAAACAAAAGCGTTATTTTAAATAAAATAAACTTTAACAGAAATATATAAATAAAATATTAAAAAAACATTGAACTTATTATTATTATTATTTATTTATTTATTTGTCAACATTTTTCAGCAACATTTCTCATTTTTAATAGTTTAAGTTAAATTGCTAAAATAACTGATAAAAATTAATAAAAACTATATATGCATATTACAAATGTAATAAAAACATCAAAACAATTGCTAAAATTAAGTTTAAAAGAAAATGTAAAAAAAAATATATATATATATTAAATATTAATAAAAACTACATCTCAGTGATGCTAAAAGAACAGTCTTGCATGAAGAAAATGAAGCCTATTTTTGGGATTATTAAATTTTTTTTGCATTATTTTCATGAGAATTAAACATTTTCCACCAAATTTGCATTATTGTGATGCAAAACAAATGCATAAGAAATATCAAATAATATCATTCATTGATGTCAGTACAGAAAATACTGCAATATATAAATGCAATTTAAACAATGTAGCAGACTAAATTGTATTTAATAATCATGAGAATAATGTCAAAATGCAATAAATAGTTCATTCATATTCTTCATTTTTATTATTTACTAAAACCATAAAAATACTTTAAATAAAATAAACTTAAATTGAAAGAAAATATTAAAAAACCTTAAACTTACTTTATTTCAGCTTTCTCATTTTCATACTGAAGTACCTAAAAATATAAATATAAATATATAAATTATATAGACATTATTTTAAAAAGCATAAGCTAATAAAAATGAAAAGAAAAACACACAAAAAAACATTTAACCACAAAATAAATAAATAAATAAACAAATAAATAAAAATCATTCATTGATGTCAGTACAACAAATGCTGCCATGCATGAATACAGTTTAAACAATATAGCAGGCTGATGAGAATTGTTGGGCAAACAAACAAAATAAATAAATAATACAAATTAATAAATAAATCATGCTTATATGCTAAATGCACATATGCTTAATTTTTTGTATAAAATATAATTTATTATTTAGAAATTTTGACATGTTTTTGACATGCTCCCGAAAACGAACCTTTAAAATATTTCTAAATGACCCATTCTAGAGCAAATCCCAGAAACACGAGCCAAAGAGCCGCATTACTACACAAGAGCACTCATTAGTGAACAGGACAGCGAGAGTGCCATCGAGTCTTAAAGACACAGCAGCACTGCTTCTGAACTTGAGTTTTCACAGAACAAACAATCACTTCATATTCTGCCCAGATCTCAATCGTATCAGCCTGTGAATCTTCAACTGCTTCAACTCTGTGAAAGTTTCCAGAGCACCTCGAATGATCCCAGAAAGCGTGAATCATCTGCAATGCAAACACTCTCAGAAATCTTCAAGCAGAACCAGATCATTCAGCACAGGTTTGAGCAGCTCTGGACACATTACAGACAGAGAGCTGAATGAATCATTCATGAACGTCTGTCGCAAGCGAACGAATCACTCTCAGAAATCGAGCACATTTGAACTCTGCAGCGAATCCTCCTCCAGCTAAAACACTCTTCAGATCTGATTTATTCACATGAGTCTGGTAGTGTTCTCAACACTCTCCACGGCTCTTTAATTTATAAAACAGATGAGCTGATAAAATAGTCATTATCTACATCAATTAAAGCAACAGTTCACCTGAAAATGAAAGTGTGCTGAATATTTACTCATCCTCAGATCATCCAAGATGTAGATGAGTTTGTTTCTTCATCAGGTTTGTAGAAATGTGTCTCTGCATCAGTGTCTCAGCAATGGATGCTCTGCAGTGAATGGGTGCCGTCAGAATGAGAGTCTGATAAAAACATCACAATAATCCACACACAAGTCTTTGTTAGAAACAAATCATAAAATGCAAAAATTTATTCGTAGTATTTAATACATACTAGGTATAGTAGCTATTTCAAATATGAATATTAATGAGTCAAGTGGCTATATAATCAAACTATATTAGGATAATTTAGCAAAATTATATATGAATAAATTAGGTCTCTTCAGATAAACCATCTGCTCAATGAATAAATGTAAATACATGTAAAAATGACCACTTTGCTGTTTTGTCATCAGTGGTTACCTCACCTGAATATGCTCGTAGATTTGTGTTGGATGTTGTCTTTGGAATGGAAATATGGATATGTTATTTATAAACATCAGTGAATGTGAATGTCATAAAACTAGCGAGGTAAGCCTGTAGTAGCTGACAGTGTCGTGTAAACATAGCTGAAAGAGCGAAAAGCAGAGGAACAGACAAACTGATTCAGCTGAGTGAGTCATTTACGCTGGAACCGCTTTGATTGATTCAAACTCGTGATTACGATCGTATAGTGATGAGTGAAACGGACCGTTTCTGTGAATCTGTTAAACCACTGCATCGCAAAATGATTCACTGTTTCAAAGTGGTTTGATTGGATCGTGTATTACGAATCATTTCATTCAGATCATAACCTCGGAGCAGGTTTGCAAATCATTTCGCAAATTGAATTTTGCGATACGCTCTCTGAAGTCCTGATCTGAAATGATTATTTTGGAACTTCGGAGTGCATACTGCGAATCATTTGATTCTTTGATTCGGATCGGGACTTCGGAGCACAGAGCGTGAATCATTTGATATAGTTCAGAACCTCATAGCGCGGATCGCGAATCTATCTATCTATCTATCTATCTATCTATCCATCTATCCATAATTGTTCATATTTATGTGATTTATGTGTGAAACATTTCAACTTGTATATCTATCTATCTATCTATCTAACTTTCTATCATCCGTCCATCTGTCCATCCGTCCATCCATCCATCCATCCGTCCATCCATCCGTCCATCTATCATCTGTCCATCCATCCGTCCGTCCGTCCATCCATCCATCCATCCATCTATCATCCGTCCATCCATCCGTCCATCCGTCCATCCATCCATCTATCATCCGTCCATCCATCCGTCCATCCATCCATCCATCTATCATCCGTCCATCCATCCGTTCATCCATCCATCTATCGCGGATCGCAAATCTATCTATCTATCTATCTATCTATCTATCTATCTATATATCTATCTATCTATCTATCTATCTATCTATCTATATATCTATATATCTATATATCAATCCATCTATCCATAATTGTTCATATTTATGTGATTTATGTGTGAAACATTTCAACTTGTATATCTATCCATCTATCTAACTTTCTATCATCCGTCCATCTGTCCATCCATCCATCCATCCATCCGTCCATCCGTCCATCCATCCGCCCATCCATCCATCCATCATCCGTCCATCCATCCGTTCATCCATCTATCATCCGTCCCTCCGTCCATCCGTCCATCTCTTTCTCTCTCTATCCATCCATCCATCCATCCATCTATCATCCGTCCGTCTATCTATCATGAATTAAAAAAGACACAAACACCTAACAAAATTACTAAGATTGTAGCTTAAATAAAATAAAAACAAATAAAAACTAATTCAAAATATGAACAAAAACTAGTATCTCAGTGATGCTAAAATAACTCTGGTAACATGATTCAGGGGTAAAATGCTGCGGTGAATCAGTGTCTGGAGTGACGGAGGTGTGTTTGTGTAGGCTGGGAGCGGAGGACGATGCTCTGGAGCGGTTATTAGCCGGCTCCGGCTGTGAGGTTCACTGTTTTGACCCCAGCATCAGACGAGCTCATCTGCAGGACCATAACATGTGGCTCCACCGGCTCTCCGTGGACTGGAGGGACCCAAACCCCGCCGTCCCGATACAGAGACTACACAGCAGCTCCAAGAAACTCGCCGCCATCCTCAGCCACTTCGGACACAGACAGGTCAGAGGAAAAAACACACACTCCTTATCACTATCTTTCTTTCTTTCTTTGTTTTTCCTTTGTCTTCCAATAAAATGTGAAAATTACCTGACTAAATTCAATCCATATCAAGTTATATTTATGTTAATATTTTATATAACATATATCTTATGCAATATATCATTTATATCTATTCTATAACTATCTATGTATATCTATATTTATATTCTGTTTCTTAATATACAATGGCAAATAGTTTTTCTCATTTTAAGCAGATTTATGTTTTAGATTTCTAAACTATTTGCCAGGGACCTAAGGTAAATGTAATTAAATAGAAAACTTAAAGTTATTAATATTTTAGAAATAAATAGAGATTAATAGATACATTAAAAATAAATAAAAAAACAATAAATTTATAAATGTATATATAAATACATGAACAAACAAACAAACTAACTAAATAAATAAATACAACCCGAATTCCGGAAATGTTGGAACGTTTTTTAAATTTGAATAAAATGAAAACTAAAAGACTTTCAAATCACATCTAGCAACTAATTAAGTTAATTGACATCAGGTCTGTAACATGATTAGCTATAAAAGGGATGTCTTAGAGAGGCAGAGTCTCTCAGAAGTAAAGATGGGCAGAGGCTCTCCAATCTGTGAAAGAGTGCGTAAAAGATTGTGGAATACTTTAAAAACAATGTTCCTCAAAGTCAAATTGCAAAGGCTTTGCAAATCTCAATCTAGAGTGCATAACATCATCAAAAGATTCAGAGAAACTGGTGAAATCTCTGTGCGTAAGGGACAAGGCTGAAGACCTTTGTTGGATGCCCGTGGTCTTCGGGCCCTCAGACGACACTGCGTCACTCATCGGCATGATTCTGTCATTGACATTACTAAATGGGCCCAGGAATACTTCCAGAAACCACTGTCGGTAAACACAATCCACCATGCCATCTGCAGATGCCAACTAAAGCTCTATCATGCAAAAAGGAAGCCATATGTGAACATGGTCCAGAAGCGCTGTCGTGTCATGTGGGCCAAGGCTCATTTAAAATGGACTGTTTCAAAGTGGAAAAGTGTTCTATGGTCAGACGAGTTCAAATTTGACATTCTTGTTGTAAATCACGGACCTCCGAGCTAAAGAGGAGGGAGACCTTCCAGCGTGTTATCAGCGTTCAGTTCAAAAGCCAGCATCTCTGATGGTATGGGGGTGCATAAGTGCATACGGTATGGGCAGCTTGCATGTTTTAGAAGGCACTATGAATGCTGAAAGGTATATAAAGGTTTTAGAGCAACATATGCTCCCCTCCAGAAGACTTGTATTTCAGCAGGACAATGCAAAACCACATACTGCAGCTATTACAACAGCATGGCTTCGTAGCAGAAGAGTCCGGGTGCTGAATTGGTCTGCCTGCAGTCCAGATCTTTCACCTATAGAGAACATTTAACACATCATTAAATGAAAAATACGTCAAAGATGACCACGAACTCTTCAGCAGCTGGAAACCTATATCAGGCAAGAAAGGGACCAAATTCCAACACCAAACCTCCAGAAACTCATAACCTCGATGCACAGACGTCTTCAAACTGTTTTGAAAGGAAGAGGAGATGCTAAACATGCCCCCGTCCCAACTATTCTGAGACCTGTAGCAGGCATCGAATTTGAAATGAGCTCATTTTGTGCATAAAATTGTAAAATTTCTCAGTTTAAACAATTGTTATGTTATCTATGTTCTATTGTGAATAAAATATTGGCTCATGTGATTTGAAAGTCTTTTAGTTTTAATTTTATTCAAATTTAAAAACCATAAACCCAAATTTCTGGAATTTGGGTTGTAAATAAGAAAGATTCTGTCAAGACATTTTAGGCTTTGGTTTAAGTGAAAAATAAGGAATAAATCACTCTGGTCAGTTCCAGATTCCATAAGAAAATTTCATTTAGCCTCATTTTGTTTCATTTACCTCCTTTAACCCATGAATAACTCCTTCATATTTATCTATTAAGCCCCAATATATATTTCTGATCACCCTTCACATTCATATTTCAAGCTTCTGTGTTTTTCCATCATCTGCCTGAACAACAGTTTAGTCTTTGCACATTAAACCCATGTTCTTGAGCAGAAGTGTGTGTGTGTGTGTGTGAGAGTGTGAGAGTGTGAGTGTGTGTGTGTGTGTGTGTGTGACGCATCATTTACTGCAAACACACCGCAGGCTTCACATTGACTCTCTCAGCGTGACAGAAGAGCGGCTCTGAGCTCAAAGACTCACAGAGATCTGCTGAGAAACACTTCTCAAACACAAACAGAGATGGAGGGAACACATAAAGACGGCACTAATGAATTCATTATCTGCTCATAATTATGGCAGCAGATATTGTAGATTTATGACTCCTGCATATGGATGAACTGAAGGAGCCAAAGGAGGATATCTATATCTATATCTATCTATGCATATGTATATGCATGTATATTAGATAGGTGCTCATAATGTAATGGCTCATCCGTGTGTATATATGCATTAGCAATATCTTAGTTTTTTATCAGTAAAATTGTGAAATATTATTAGAATTTAAAATATCTGTTTTCTATGTGAATATCTGTTAAACTGTAATTTATTTCTGTGATGCACAGCTGTATTTTCAGCATCATTACTGCAGTCTTCAGTGTCACATGATCTTCAGAAATCATTCTAATATGCTGATTTGCTGCTCAAGAAACATTTCTGATTATTATCAATATTGAAAACAGTCGTGCTGCACAATATTTTTGTGGAAACTGTGATGCATTTTATTTTTCAGGATTCACAGATGAACAGAAAGTTCAGAAGAAAAGCATTTATTTGAAATAGAAATCTTTCACAACACTACCATTCAAAAGTTTGGGGTCAGTAAGAATTTTCTTTCGTTCTTTTTTTTCCAGAAAGAAATGAATACTTTTATTCATCAAGGAAGCATTAAATTGATCAAAAGTGACAGTAAAGACATTTATAATATTACAGAAGATTTCTATTTCATATAAGTGAGGTAAGAGTGAGTCTCTGGTGGTTTGTGTTCAGTAAATCAGGTCAGTCTCTGCTGCCCACCGTTAACGGCTCGTCCTCGATATCATGTCCTACTTTTCCTCCAGAAACCTCTCTTTTTTGGCATAAAAGAAAAATGGATCATTTTGACCCATACAGTGTATTGTTGGCTATTATACCTGTGCTGCTTATGACTGCTTTTGTGCTGCAGGGTCACATTTATCACATCCCTGCAAAAGCACTACTAATCTTAGTTTAGTGGATGGAGTCAGGTTGATGTGATTAATATTAATGATTATCTCAGGTGGATGTCCTGAAGGTGGACCTGGAGAGCGCGGAGTGGAAGATCCTGGAGAACCTGATCCTGGAGCAGGTGCTGGAATCGGTCGGTCTGCTGCTGCTGGAGCTGCACCTGCAGTGGGCGGGGTTTGAGGTGGGCGGGGACGAGCCCTCGGTGGTCCGCTATTGGTTCAGTCTGCTGAGGGAGCTGGAGCACGCTCACTTCCGCCTCTATCACAGCTACAGCGACCCGAGCAAGCCACGCCTCTTCCTGCACAGAAACCTCGGGAACACCAGCAGCTCCTTCACACTGGGCTGGGTCAACACACGCTTCACGCCGCAAGGATGACCTTCTCAATCATGCATTTATGCCTCCTCTGTGTAAAGACGCCTAAATGCCACTTCAGAAGCGCTTCTGTGCCTCTTCGCCGTGTAAGTCGATGAGAACGTGACATTTGTGACCACAAAACCAGTCATAAGGGTCCATGTTTTGAAATTGAGATTTATACATCTCAATTGTATAAACAAGCTTTCCATTGATGTACGGTTTGTTATATTTGGCTGAGATACAACTATTTGTAAATCTGGAATCTGAGGGTGCAAAAAAAATCTAAATATTGAGAAAATCATCTTTAAAGTTGTCCAAATGAAGTTCTTAGCAATGCATATTACTAATCAAAAATGAAGTTTTGATATATTTATGGTAAGAAACTTACAAAATATCTTCATGGAACATGATCTTAATATCCTAATGATTTTTGGCATAAAAGAAAAATGTATAATTTTGACCCATACAATGTATTGTTGGCTATTGCTACAAATATACCTGTGCTGCTTATGACTGCTTTTGTGCTCCAGGGTCACATTTAAAGATGTAATATTACAGCGGTGGCCAAAATGATTAGAACACTAGAAACAGAGCAAACTGAGACTAAATCCATATAAAAAATATAAACTGATACTGACACACTACAGCAAAAGAGTTTTAGCTGCTCAAAACACTAGTGTTGTAATCATTTTGGCCACCACGGTATATCATATATTATTAATAGCTATCTTTTTGTGAAAAGAGCAGGTGTAAAACCATCCAAAATGCATTTGAGACAGACTGCAGTTGAATTAAAATGACTATTTGCAATTTTTTTTCAGTACAGAATAAAATATATGTATGGTATATTTTTTTAAAAACGTTTCTTGATAAAAATAGGTTGAATTCAGATATTTAGATATATGAACTGAATTCACTCAACATTTTGTACAAAAGGACTATTTTTGCGGTGTTTTTTTTAGTACAAAATAGAATATATTTATGGTATATTTTGTTAACGTTGCTTGATAAAAATGGGTTGAATTCAGATCAGTTCAGGCTATTTTATGAATATGAGAAAACCTGAATTCACTCAACATTGTGTGCAAATACAATGTCTGTAAAATATATTTATCACGTACCTTGACTCTTGGAGGACAATCTTCACTGAGATTGCTGAAGTGCATTTTGGGATTGCTGCCTTCGTGAAGGGATGAGCAAAATGTTTTGTGTAATAAACACAGTATAATGACAAAACCTCTGTTGTGCAGTTATGATCTTTGCTTCTGTAGAAACAGCAGGTTTGATTTCCCATAAAATAAATAAATGAATAATAATTGTGTTTAACAGCTAAATTCCCTGTGAAGTAGTAAATTACCCATAATGCTGAAGCAAAATCCAGCTTCCACCCAAAGTAGCTCTTACCGTGGAATCAACAATCATACACATATTAAATAAAAACTCAAATATTCAGGATATTTTTATTTATTCAAATTATAAAACTTAAATCAACATATAAATATTATTGCAATAACATTATTGAATATTGCAGAATATTTAAATTATAAAAATTAATTCAATCAATAAATAATTGTACTGTAAATAATTTTAATAAAATATTAATAATTAGAATTGTTCTGAATAATTTGACCTAAATTATACATTTAGAAGAAATTATTATTATTAATATTAGTCAGAATAAAATTTAAATTATTAAAATTAATTATTATTAAAATTGCCATTATACTACTATAAAGTAAAAATATTATTCGAATAATTTCTCAAATTATAAAATGAATGAATAAAGAAATAACAGTAATAATAATAATCATTATTATTTAGAATAATATTATTTAAATTATTACAAGTAAATAAAATAAATATTATAATTGTCATAATACTATTGTAATGTATATATATATATATATATATATGAAAACAATCATATGCATATATTGAGAATTAAAATTTATTTTACACTATAATAAATTTCTTACAGTCAATTTGAGGAGTTTATTCCCTCATTAAAGAATCTTTTTTTATGCTTCTACTCAAATGCGTTGCTGTAATTCATTGTCTTTATTGAAGAAACGTCTATGTTGAAAATGAATGGGAAAATTTCAGACCGCAGAAATAAACAAGAGACATTTATTATCCTCAAAAAGACAGAAATGGGAGACACTGGAGATACAGATTCATTCATTATAAAACAAAAAGCATGAGCTGAAGTCTCTGGTGTGTGTGTGTGTGTGTGTGTGTGTGTTTATGACTGGATACCAGCCCTGTAATAATCATCATCATCATCATCTCACATCAGTGTTAAAAGCTCAGGTTCAGGACGAAGGACAGATGCGGTCAGTCCCAGAGCTTGATCTGACCGTCCCAGCCGCAGGTGATCACCTTCGACGTCTCGTGAGGATGCCAGAGAGCGCTGATGCACACCTTATCATGCGCCTTGATCCGATGATAGAGCTTCGTCGTCTTCCAGTCCCAGATATTCAGCTTCCCGTCAGCATCGCCGGAAACCACGTAACTGCAGCACACCCAGAGAACCAGGTTAAAACACCAGAAAACACTGCTAAAAATTAGATAATATATAACCTATAAATAATTTTATATACATAAATAAATACTGGTGCTGTCAATTGATTAATCGCATCCAAAATAAAAGTTTTTGTTTACATAATATGTACATATATGTTGAAATCATCAAGACATACTTTCCACAATGATTTTCACTAAATGAACAAGTAATAATGAAATTTTATCATTTATATGCACCAATATAAAAATGCATATTTATGAACATAAATATTTGTTGTCTAGGGCTTCATGATTAATCAAAATAAACCCCAAAATGATCATCTCTCAAAGGATGAGATTTAATTAAATAAATAATGTTGCTTTCCCAAAATAACATTCTTTCCACCAAAATAAAAGCTTGATGGTTGTACTATAAAATAAAAGGGTAATTATACCATTTTCTCCCATTTCTTTTTTTATTTTTTATATCCAATATTTATTTTGTTTTAAACAAATATTTATCAATAATAATAATAATAAAATCATAACATTATTTTATTTTAACATTTATCAAACCAAACATAACATGATAATCAAACTATTAAAATAATAATATAAATTAATTGCAATTATTAAATATTATTATTAAAACGTTTTTAGAATTATTAAATTATTAAATAAATATAAGCTGCTCCACCGAAACGAGCGTGTTTGAAAATGAAGACAGACATAAACATTAGTATTGCAAATTTAATATTTTACAATATTACAATTTTTTATTTTAGTGAAATATAATTGCGAATTTTATTTGGTTATAAATAAATAAAATTAATATTTTTACTTAGTAGTAATAATAATAACCAGAACTATTATTATGGTGTTCTTTTCATATAGATACATTTTTTTCTAAAATTGTATGGCCCTACAAACAAGCACAGCAAACTTGGAGCGTTTATTAAAAATAAATAAAATAATTAGCATTTTAAACTAACTACTGCTCTTATACTCACGAATCTGGCATCTTGCTGTGGTCTTTAAGACTTAACGGTCAAATAAAAGCACTTTAAAATCATCGTAATGTTGCTTAATTTTAATAATAATATTTACAGTCCTGATTCTGGAGCGTTTCAGCTGTTTTAAGCTCTAATCACAGCAGATGAACAGGTTCACCTCATGTCTGGAGAGAAGTCCACCTGACAGGCGTATCCCGCCACCATGTGACCCTTGAAGATCTTCTTCTTGTTGAGCCGGAATCTGTTCTGCGCTCCGAAGATCAGGATCTGATTGTCCATGGACTGACAGGCCAGCCACTTACCTGAGAAAATAACACAATAAATCCAGATATTACTGCACAGCTCATCAAGCAATCAGTTAATCACTCTTTAAATGAACAAATGATTAAATTCAGGTTTAAAAATGTAATTAAACAAAACCACAACTATAGTATTTAAAGACCGAAATGCTTTTATTAATCTTCATACTTCATCGATTTAAGAAATTCCATTGAAGTTGTGCACCGACAATAAAATACAGTAGTTAACATTTTAGTGGATTAAAAAAGTTATTTTTTGGGTTTGGGTTTTAGAACAACTTTGATGAAAGGTTTTGATTCACTTCAAATGTTAACTAGTTTACCATCAATTAAATAATCATTAAAACAAAACAGGAAATAAATCACTTTTTAAAATTGACAAATTAATAGACATTTAAAACTGTTTTTTTTTTTTTTTTTTTAATTTTTGCACAGTTAAAACTAAAATAAAAATAAATAAATTAAAAAAAGCATCTTTAAAATGAAAAATAAATAGATAAATATTAAAATAAAATAATATTTTAAATTGCATTTAAAAACCCAAAAGCTTTGATTTATCCGTTTTTTAATCAAATAAAAAGAAATTACATTAAACTCTTCCGGACAACAAAACTTTTGACTTAATTTTACTTTGTATACCATCGATTAAAAATAAAAAGGAAATAAAATTGCTTTTCAAAATGGACAAATTAATAGATATTTACAGCGGTTTAATTATCGTTTTAAACTGTAGTTAAAATGAATAAATTATAAATTAAATCATTTTTAAATTGAAAAACAAACTGTTCATTCCATTCATGTTTTAAAACCTAATTAAACAGTCACAACTATGGTAAATGAATGAATAAATTAACATTTTTAATTACACAAAGCCTTCATCCTAATTTTCGGCTTATATTATGACTCGGGGACAAAAATAACTTTCTACTCAATTTTAAGTTGCTATTGAACAATAAAGAACCATCAATTAAATATTTAGAGTTAATTAACGGTCTTGTAATATTGTTTTGTCGAAGGTGCTGTTTTTATGGCTGTAAACACCAGCTCTTTAAATAACCAGAGCTAAAAATAAAGAGGACAAAATTCTATACAAGTAATCGTTAACCTCACTAATCAGCTAGTTAGTTAGCTGAGGTTCGAGTGAGTGTAATTGAGCCATTCATCTGCACCTCAGAAGAGAAACGCCAGCGTGAAATCTGTCATTCACACGGTCTGACGATATCCTGATCGATTATTGATTATTGATTGGGATTCAGAAGACGTCACTCACCGTTGGGCGAGAGCGTGACCGCAGGCATCGAGTGCATACTGGGCTCAGCGATGTACTTGAAGTCCACAGGAATATCCCTGACAAAACACAGATCCATTAGATTAACGGAGGGTTGACTAGTGATATGAAAGTATTAATAGCACTGCTTTTGAAATGAATGTGCCAGTTGGTATGGAAATTTTCAATATGTATATATATATATATATATATATATATATATATATATATATATATATATATATATATATATATATATATATATATATATATATATATATATATATATAGAGAGAGAGAGAGAGAGATTTAAAACATAATATATATTTGTTTAGAAAAAGTACATAAACAAAAAGAAATACACACATACACGTCCATGAATAAGAAATTATGATAAAAAAAAAAAAGAAATTATGATTTGATATAACTTATAAAAATATATATTTGTAAAAAAAAGTATCTGTAACAATGCTAAAAAATAAACGCATTTATTTATAATAAATCCTTTTTTTTATTATAAAAAGCAATTATATATTTGTAAAAACGAATTTCAAAAAATTAAAACACCCAACATAAATGCACACAAAACAAATATTTGTAATTATAATAAAACGTTTTAATTGCTAAAATAAGTATATGTATATATATATACACACACACATCTATCTTTCTAAACATCTTTACAAAAATGTAATTCTATGGATATGAGAAAGTACATATATACACTATTAATAAGAAAACAATTTGAATTTTGTAAAGATGCATAGAATATATAATAAAAAGATGGAGGTTTGACTAGTGATATGAAAGTATTAATAGCACTGCTTTTGAAATGAATGTGCCACTTGGTATGGAAATTTTCTCTATATATACATATATATATATATATATATATATATATAGAGAGAGAGAGAGAGATTTAAAACATAATATATATTTGTTTAGAAAAAGTACAATAAACAAAATAAAATAAAAAATACACATACACGTCCATGAATAAAAAAAAAAAAAAAAGAAATTATGATTTGATATAACTTATAAAAATATATTATTCATAAAAATATATATTTGTAAAACTTTTTTTAAGTATCTATAACAATGCTAAAAACACATTTATTTATAATAAATCCTTTTTTTTATTTTTATAAAAAGCAATTATATATTTGTAAAAACGAATTTCAAAAAATTAAAACACCCAACATAAATGCACACAAAACAAATATTTATAATTATAATAAAATGTTTTAATTGCTAAAATAAGTATATGTATATATATATATATACACACATCTATCTTTCTAAACATCTTTACAAAAATGTAATTCTATGGATATGAGAAAGTACATATATACACTATTAATAAGAAAACAATTTGAATTTTGTAAAGATGCATAGAATATATAATAAAAAGATGGAGGTTTGACTAGTGATATGAAAGTATTAATAGCACTGCTTTTGAAATGAATGTGCCACTTGGTATGGAAATTTTCTCTCTATATATATATATATATATATATATATATATATATATATATATATAGAGAGAGAGAGAGAGAGATTTTTTAAACATAATATATATTTGTTTAGAAAAAGTACAACAAAATAAAATAAAAAAATACACATACACGTCCATGAATTAAAAAAAAAAAAAAGAAATTATGATTTGATATAACTTATAAAAAATATATTATTCATAAAAATATATATATTTGTAAAACTTTTTTTTTTAAAGTATCTATAACAATGCTAAAAACACATTTATTTATAATAAATCCCTTTTTTTTTTTTATAAAAAGCAATTATATATTTGTAACAATTAAAAAAAAAAAAAAACACCCAACATAAATGCACACAAAACAAATATTTATAATTATAATAAAATGTTTTTAATTGCTAAAATAAGTGTATGTATGTATGTATATACACACACACACACACACACACATATCTTTCCAAAATGGATATACTATGGATATGAGAAAGTACATATATACACTATTAATAAGAAAACAATTTGAATTTTCTAAAGATGCATAGAATATTTAATATTTATTTACAAAATAATAAAATAAGATTTTTAGAATTGCGATTCAGCTTTTTTCTCTTTTGAATTTTAGACTGAGATATGACTCGGGTATTTCTTTAACCACATATTTTCCTCCATTACAGACTGTAAGCATGTAATATATCGACATACAGTATAATCAGCTGAAGATCTGCACGAAACGCACTCAGAAACACAGAGGCTCTCGTTTCTAACCCTAATCTCGCTCTCTTTCGTGTGTGAGGTTTGTAATCCATCTACGACAGAGCAAACGCCTCCAAACTGGAGCAGAACATCGACACCTGAGGCCCAGCACACGATACGGGACCAGAACAATCCCTCGAGAGCACAGACCGGCCCAAAATAACTCACCGGACACCAGAACCAGAGCAAAACACGGCTCTGATAACCTCAAAAACCTGCCGATGGAGATGCAGCAACCTCAATATTTGGTTTGCAGGGACGAAATCACTGAAACAATCACATTAATATTGACTTCTAATAATCACAAGAACAACTCTAGCACTCTATATTCTAATTCTATTTGATCTATTTGTTGACTTGACCCTCTAACACTCGCACTCTCTATTCTATCTGTATAAAAGCCTTGCTGTGTGTACTGCGTTAAGCGGAGACTTGTCATAGCACTTGCATTATTGCTCTTTTGTTGGTTTTGATTGCTTCTATTGTCAAAAAAGCGTCTGCTAAATGACTAAATGTAAATGTAAGAAGCTTTGTGCTGTTAGTTTTGACATGAAACAAATTGTCAGTTTATAACCATAAATAGTAAATGTGGAGTAGAGACGTCAATAAAAGCGTTTGTGACACAATAACGTCACATTTACCTCAGAAAAGTCTGTTTAATGACCATAAACTATAGTCAGCTAGAAAAATATATCACTATATTACATATTCATTATATTCTTACTTTATCTGTTCTTCAATATTTAATGCATACACTAAAAATCTTACTGTTCAAAAACTTTTGAATGGTAATGTTTTTTTTTTTAAAGAATTCTCTTAAATATTGATAATAATAATATGTTTGTTGAGCAGCAAATCAGCATATTAGAATGATTTCTGAAGATCATGTGACGCTGAAGACTGCAGTAATGATGCTGAAAATACAGCTGCGCATCACAGAAATAAATTACAGTTTAATAGATATTCACACAGAAAACGGTTATTTTAAATAGTAAAAATATTTCACAATATTACTGCTTTTGCTGTATTTTGGATCAAATAATTGCAGGCTTGGTGAGCAGAAGAGAATTTCTTCAAAAACATTAATCTTACAGTTCAAAACGTTTTCATGACCGATTTATGCATATACACTACCAGTCAAAATAAGTTATTAAAGCTGGAGTCGAAACCATTATTTCATAAAAAAGTGCCTGAAGTGCAATTTAAATGTTTATATGCTTAAATGTTTATTTTGAGTGTGAATTATTAAATAAATGTGATATATTAATTACAATTTAAACAAAACAAAAACAAATTTAGCAGTGTTATTTTATTACAAATGAGAGACTATTATAGTTTTTATTAATATATTGAATCATTTTTATACTTTTTATCTTACTTTTTACATTAAGAATTTTGTAATTTTTATTAGTATATATATTTTATTAATTTTCATTTCAGTTACTTTACTATAAAACGTTAAACTAAATGAAAATGAAAAATGTTGCCTTTGGAATTAGCTGAAAAAAGTTAGTTTTTATAGAAAAAGTTATTTTTTTCAAGTAACATTTATTTTATTTCAAGCAACAAAAATGTTTTTTAATGGTTTTAGTTTCAGTTGTAGTTTTAGTTAACTATAATAACGCTATATATATTTCCTTTTTCTAACCTGTTGAAAAGTATCAGCTAAGAATTAAACTGAAATGAACGGATCACTTTTCACCTCAAAAATCAGATTAAAAAATAAAATGACATTTGCAAAAAAAAGAAGAAAGTGCTGCCTGTTTTAAGGACCATTAAGACACCGCAGCATTATTTTAATGGTATCGATACACATTTTGCTCTAAAATCTGAATGATCACATCTGAGTAGATTAAAAAAATGATATCCATCAAACATATTTATTCTGTCTTTTTGCAAACCATTTAGTAGCAGCTGAATACCATTTGAAAATCTGGAATCTGAGGGTGCAAAAAAATCTAAATATTGACAAAATGGCCTTTAAAGTTGTTCAAATTAAGTTCTTAGCAATGCATATTACTAATCAAAAATTAAGTTTTGATATATTTACAGTAGGAAATTTCTGAGAGGTTAACCTGTGAGCACAACGACCCCTTGTTCATCAAGAGCAGCACTCACTCTGTGGATATAATGTGAATTTCAGTAATAATTCCTCACCACTCCCAGACGCGCAGGCTTTTGTCGTCGGAGGTGCTGACGAAGCGCCGGTTCTCGTCCACGAAGGTGATGGTGTTGACGGCGCCGAGGTGTCTGTCGTACTCCTGAACAACCTCGCCGGAGCGGATATCCCACTGCACACAAACACAGTCACATCAGTCAACAAAACCCAGAGATGCAAACAGGTGAGAACATTGCGTGGATGCAAGCTCCACACGGAATTTCTTTAAAAGATATTTGCTTTGTGTTCATTTGTAGTTACTTTAAGGTATTTAAAAAATATATTTTTTGTTATCTTTTATGTCCAAAACTAATTATTTAGACCCTCCCCCTCATAAAAACACTCTCTCACTGAATCTAAGCAAATCTCATAGGTGACCTATTTTGATCTCAAAAAGGTGAGGAGTTTGCATCTATGAAAACCAGAAAAACAAACTTTACTTTCATGAAAAAACACTATCTGAAATAAAATGTAAAAACTTTAGTTTAACGAGCTACTAAAATACTAATACTGGAATAAAAATGATATTATATCATATATACTAATTAAAATGGAAAAGAAATGCACGACTAAATTACTAAAACTGAAATAATTTATTAAAAAATTATGTAGATCTACAAAAAAGAATTAAAATGACGAAAATTCACTACTAAATAAAAAAAATAAAATGAATACAAATTCAGACATTAAAGAAAGTCATTAAAATGATAAAAATCTAAATCAAATCACTAAAATTAGAATAAAAATGAATTAAAATGACAAAAATATACAACTAAATTACTAAAACTGAAATAAGTCAATAATTTTATAGAAATTTTAAAAAACTAAATACACAACTAGATTACTAAAATTAGAATAAAAACGAATTAAAATGACAAAAATATACAACTAAATTTCTAAAACTGAAATAAATTAATAAAATTTATATAGATATTTAGAAAAGTGAATATAAATGGCAAAAATACACAACTAAATTACTAAAACTGAAATAATTCAATAATTATATAGAAATTTTAAAAAACTAAATACACAACTAGATTACTAAAGCTGGAATAAAAAAAATTAAAACATTTGGACATTAAACAGACATTAAAACACAACTTTGTTACTAAAAATGAAAAAAAAAAAAAATGAATAAAAACAAAAATGAATAAAAATTATAGAGACATTAAAAAAAAAAATATTCAAATATCAACAAAATACACAACTAAATTACTAAAACTTAAAATTATATAGCCATTAAAAACAAGAATGACAAAAACAACTAAATTAACCTAACATATAAAAATAAAAACTAATTGAAAATACTAATAAAATCTCTAAAAGCATCTCAATGATACTGAAGTAACACTAGGCTGTATTCGGTCCTGTGAAGTGTTTATGACACAAAGTGTGAAATAAGATGCATGTAAGCGTCCTCATGAACATGAGCTGAAATAACATAAATATAATGAAATATTGACACTCAGCTCTTGGTTTTGTACCTGGACGATCTTCTTATCCGACATCCCAGCGACAAACAGGCTCTGCTTGTCCTCATCCGGGTTGAACTTCACGCAGTAGGGAACCTTTCTGTTGGTGAAGCGGGCGATGCACTGACCTAAACGAGCAGAGGAGATTCGTTAGGACTGGTCGACCGATATTGGTTTTTTTAACAGCCGATGCCGATATCTTGGAAAGCAGGGTAGCCGATATAATTCTACTGATTTTAATTAATATTAGGGCTGTCAAAATTAATGAACACAAATTACAATTAACAAAAAGCAAAAAAAGGCTTCTAACACTAGCTTGCTCTATTCTATCTGTTTTCTTTTTATTTATTATATAATAATAATAAAAAAACCTTGCTACGTGTACTGCATTAAGCTAACTGAGACTTGTTATAGCACATGCATATCATTGCTCTTTTGTTGATTTTCATTGCTTCTATTGTCCACATTTGTAAGTTGCTTTGGATAAAAGCGTCTGCTAAATGACTAAATGTAAATGTTAACAACACATTAACGTAAATTCATTTTAAGGGGAAAAATTTCATTTTAAAGGCATTTTCTGTTTGACCCGTTGCCTAGCCTGTAGTTGGAGAAATGGAGATGCAGTATTGCCAACTAGATTTAGCAACTCTTTTATCAAAAAAGTGGCTAGCGACAAATCTAGCGACTTCTTGAACAAACCTTACTCCCGATTTCTCTCAACATGGCAACATGAGAGCTGTCAGTCATTACATGGGAAACAAGTAACTGCTGTTACTTCTTTGAAAAAGTAACTCAGATATTTCCTTCTAAATTAAAAAGTAATGCATTACTTTACTAGTTAAAGTAATCTGATTACGTAACTTGTAATGCGTTACCCACTGTGCTCTGCCGTTTTCAGTGCCGTCAAAATAAAAGTCCCACCTCGAACACATCGGCCAAACAGAAAAACGTATCGGCTAATGCCGATATTTGGAAAAATGGCAAATATCGGCCGATATATCGGCATTGGCAATATATCACTCGACCACTATTCATTAGTGCTGATCGACTTCAGCCGCTCACGATGAACTGGAGGAATCTGCCAAACTAATCTGATCTGCCCAATATAAAAAGCTGAATCCATCTGGGATCTGTTGTTGTGTGTTTGTGTGAAGTTGTGTTAATTTTGTCAGCTATTTTCAATTTTAGTCTTAGTCCCGTGTTAAATGTCCTTGTTAGTTTTTATCATATTTAGTCAATATTATCCTATTTAGTTTTAGTCGACTAAAAGTCTCAACATTTTAGTCTAGTTTTAGTCAATGAAAATTTGGCATTTTAGCAATAAGATTATTATTAATTAACCGTACAGCAACATTCATTTTGGCAGCCATTTTTAATTTAGTCTTACTCAAATGTACATTTTAGTTATCATATTTAGTCAACCTTGTCCTGTTTTTGTTTAGTCAAGTTTAAGTCAACAAAATGTATGAGCGTTTTAGTAAATGAAATCTTAGTCACATTTTCGTCATGGTTAAACTGATTAAAAAAAAAATTACTCAAAATTATAATCGTAATGATTGTTATTTGAGAATTTTAATTTTGCATTTAAAGTAAGTGCACCAGTAAGCAGTGGACTCATACACATGGTGTATTTTACCTCATCTAGTGTACATTTTGTCTCCATTTTTTCATCAACGAAATTGCATGTTGATATAGTCATAGTTATCGTTTATTGACCTTATTGTCGCCACGCCTTAGTCATGAGAAAACAAGCTTGTCAACAAACATTTTTCGTCATAGTTTCAACACTAGTGTGAAGCTCTCACCCGTCTCTGAGTCCCAGAGTTTGAGATATCTGTCGTAGGCGGCGCTCAGGAACTGTGTGCCAGTGTTGTTAAGCAAATGTCACGCACAGCTTTACTGTGACCTGCAGAGACACCAGACATCAGTCAGACCCGCATATTATATATATATATATATATATATATATATAAAAATAAAGGTTTGTTTACATAATATGTGCATATACTGTGTATATTTATTATTTATTTATAAATAGACATTCATGCATGTATAAAATATATAAATATATCCATGTAAATATTTTCAAAAAGTATACTCTGAGTGTGTGTGTGTGTGTATATATATATATACACATACATATATACACACACACACACACACACACACACCTGAAATAATTTATACAAATTACATACACATAAAAAAAATGATTAAAATGCAAAAAAACAAAAATGTTTTATAATTATCAATATTAATGACAACTAAATTACAAAATTAGTAATAAAATTAGTAATAAAAAGTTAAATTACAATTTAAAATAGCTAATAATGTAATAAAAATGTAATAACCATATAGTAAGTATGTAGTTAATTAATATTACTCAGTACTTAATGTATAATTACACTGTAACAAGGACCCCTTAAAATAAAGAGTAACACAATAATATCATTATCTAAGAGTTATTGTACCAAAATTACAAATATTTTGAGTAAAACTGTTTCAGAAGTGAAAATAAAAGTAAAATAGTATAATAATAACTTAAGCTTTACTCTGACAAACTAATTTAAATTCTTGTATGATTATTATATCAAGAATTAACAATATTACATTATTCCAAAACTAATATTCTATATTCTAATATTCTAACAGACTGTTTTAAATAGTGTTTTTGCATGATAATTACTATAATAATAAATTACTATTATTATTCTGTTTTAGATTGTATAATATTATATTGTTCTAACAGACTGTTTTAAATTCTTTTATTTCTGCATAATAATAATGATAAAATACTATTATTAAAATTATTTTACTATTTTAGATTGCATAATATTATTGAAAAAGTTTTAATTATTTATTACTATTATTGAATTATTATTGTTCTTATTTTGCTATTTTAGATTGCATAATATTATTATATTATTCTAACAGACTGGTTTAAATTTTTTTTTAAATCATCCCCCATTCAAGCTGAGTGAATGAATCATGACGTCTCATGAATCTGGTTCAGTCAGACCCGACAGCGGCTGATCAACGAGCCGAGACGCAGGAGAAACATCACTCGCTCCTCAGAGTCATTAAAGCACATCACTCAGACAGAGAGTCTGTAATGAACTGTGTGTGACTCTTCCTCTCCGGCCAAACCAGACCAGAGCAGAGAAAAACCACTCAAGACTCACCAATAAACGTCCGCGCACATCTCCTGTCGTTATAAACCTCCCACAACTACAAGAGAAGACGAAAACAACGTCAGCACACACTCATATACATACAACATGGACATACACTCTTCAAACGCATATGAATGCATAAAGAAAAGGATCTTTCAGATGCTGCAACTTGTCATAAAACCTGCTTGTATAATAATAATAATAATAATAATTATTATTATTAATAATAATAATAATAATAATAATATTACACAATAATTAGATAAATGTTTAAGAGTGTCAGAGTAAAACAGTACATCAACAACTACAATAGTAACAGTAATAATTATGTTTTACTCTAACAAACTGTTTTAAATTATTGTATTTTTGTATAATAATTATATTCATATTAATCATTTTAACATTATATTATTCTAACAGCATGTTTTAAATTACTGTATTCTTGCATTATTATTACTATCATCATGACTTTGTTTTATTCTAACAAACTGTTTACATTAATTTTTTATTTTTACATCATTTACATTACATTTCATTTTTTAAATTATATGAATATATTACATTAATATAAATTATATTAATAATATTATATTAATCTAAAGAACTTTTATATAATCATATTTTTGCATTATCATCATGATATTAACAACAATTATTGTTTTATTCTAACAGTCTGTATAAGTTCTCGTATTATTATTAATTTTATTACATTAATACTTATTAACAATAACAACAGTACAATACAATAATAAATGACTTGTTTCACCAAGACTGCATTAAATGCTAGTATTACATGAATAATTATTAATAACTAATATAACTATTATATTATTAGATGAACAGACTATTAAATAGACTATTATTATTATTATTATTTAAGAATTAGAAAAAAATACATTATTTAAAACAGACTTAGATGCAGTAAAGAACAGTTTTACGTAACGGGTCATAATCTTGTCCCTGAAAGTACAAATTTGTTTGAGCGAGAAGCTGAGAGTTTGAGCTGAAGATCTCACCTTGATCTTACAGTCCATGGAGCAGGAGAGCAGGAGATGACCAGACATCGGGAACAGACGGATGGCGCTGACCCCCTGCAGACAGAAGACCATACGACCATCAGAGTGTGTGTGTGTGTGTGTGTGTGTGTGTGTGTGTGTCATGAGGTGCAAACACACCCTGAGCGCCTCAAAGCAGCATGAACTCCAGCCACACACAAACTCACCACTGTTTGCACACTATGATGATTGTTGTGGGGAAAAAGAAATCTCCAAATCCAGTCATAAAAAGGGAATTTACTGTGCATTTGGCAAAATTTGGATGAATAGATCAAAACAAGGGCTGTGCAGTAGTCACTTCACCAGCGTTTCACCATTTCATCTGATTAAACCATCAGCAGATACACAGAGACTCCAACATCTTCACTACTTTGGTTTAAATTAAGTATATTACTATGGTTCAACAGAATGTACTTCTTAAAGTAATAATAATAAAAAAGGAAGACACTGTTCTGTAAAATAAAGAGGGGAATTTGGGGGAAAAAAAAAATAAAATAGGACCTTGTAATAAACTGTTGTTTAATTTTTTGTACCTTTCATGACTTCAATTAAGTCAATTTTGATTTCTAAAAGTTAATTTAACCATAAAAACAGAATCCAGACAGAATTACAACAAAACAGAAACATGATAAATAATTAAAAAATAAATAAATAAAAAAGGTATTTAAGAAAATAATAAAACTGATTTCGTAAGGCAATAAAATTGTTTGATTTTGTGATTATTAAATTTGGATTAAAATGTAATTTAACCATTAAAACTGAATACAGAAAAATTACTACAAAACAAAAATAAAAATGGGATTTCACAGGGCCCCAAAAATGTCATTTTTGTTAATAAATTGCCGTTTGTGTACGTTTCATGATTTCAGTTAATTACATTTTGATTACTAAAATTGTATTAAACAGAATTCAGAAAAATGTACACAGAAAACACAAGTTTTCAGAAAAATAAAAATTAAATGGATTTCATAAGACAATAAAATTTTACTTTTTGTTTATAAATCATTTTTAATTCTGTATGTTTCATGATTTCATTTAATTAAATTTTTCTTACTAAAACGTAATTCAATGGAAAAATAAAAAGGAATTTGGTAAAAAATGTAATGGACGTCATAGGGCCCTAAAATTGTATTCTTTGTTAATAAATTGTGGTTCAATTGTGTATTTTTCATAGTTTAATTTAATTTTAAAAATAAAAAATGAAACTGATTTCATAGGGCCCTAAAAATTTATTTTGTGTTAAAAAAATTGTGGATGTTTCATAGTTTAATTTAATTGCATTTTGATTACTACTATTTAACAATTAAAACAGAATCTAGAAAAATGAAAGAAATCTTGATTCCGCAGGGCCCTACCTTGGTGTGTCCGGTCCAGACGTGCAGCTGTTTCTTGGGCAGGTAGCATTTGTCTGGGATGTCCGCTGAGCGCAGGTTGATGCCCACGTCCTGAGGAACGTGCAGGTACGAGCGGCCCTGATAATCGTACGCATCTTTAACTGCAGCGAGGGAGAGGAAGCGGTTTAACAGCAGGTCGCAGACACGTTTAGCTGCATGTGTGTGTGTGTGTGTGTCGTACTGTGCAGGATGGTCTTCTCCTCCGCTGGAGCCTCTTCTTCATTCTTGCCTCTCTTCTGTCTCTTGGCTATGATCTCGTCCAGCTCTTTCTTCTCGTCCTGTCACATCAAAACAGGATTAAACAAATGATTAGTCTGTAATAACACAGGTTAAAGGTGAATTTGGGGTCTTTAGGTAGAATTAGACATTATGGCATCAATCTGATGGTTTCCTACAAAGGTTCCTAAACAAATATTACACAGAGAATGACATGAATAATGATCAGTTATTTAAAAATATATTACAAGGATTTACTTTGAATCAATTTTCATTCAGATATTGCTATATAAAACGTGTATTCTTGCAAAACGTATTCCTATATTTTATTTACAACTTTGAAAACCCATTTTATCATAAATGTGACCCTGCAGCACAAAAGCAGTAATAAGCAGCAGGTATATTTGTAGCAATAGCCAACAATACATTGTATGAGTCAAAATTATACATTTTTCTTTTATGCCAAAAATCATTAGGATATTAAGATCATGTTCCATGAAGATATTTAGTAAGTTTCCTACCATAAATACCTCAAAACTTCATTTTTGATTAGTAATATGCATTGCTAAGAACTTCATTTGGACAACTTTAAAGGTGATTTTCTCAATATTTAGATTTTTTTGCACCCTCAGATTCCAGATTTTCAAATAGTTGTATCTCAGACAAATATTGTCCGATCCTAACAAACCATACATCAATGGAAAGCTTCTTTATTCAGCTTTTCAGATGATATATTAATCTCAATTTTAAAAAATTGACCTTTATGACTGGTTTTGTGCTCCAGGGTCACAAATTGATTCATCTCATCGTAAACTGAAGGTTGTGAACGTCTCACCTCGGAGGGTTTGGCCACGTCTTTCTCATCCTGGTATTTGGCCCAGGGTCCGAGGAAGCTGTCGATGTCCGACGCTTCTCCACCTTTCACCTTCTTCCTCTTCTCCGGCTTCTTCGCTCCCGCCTCAAACACCGTCAGCCCTAGCGCAGGAACAGTAACAGCACGATTTAACAACCGTTTCTGATTACATACAACACACACATTTAGAAGCTGTTGTAATTGATTTAATAGTTTTAAATGAGACTGACTTTTTGTTATTTTATTTACTTATAAATAAACAGTATTTGTGTGTGTGTGTGTGTGTGTGTGTGTGTGTTTATATACACTGCCGCTCAAAAGTTTTTTAAAGACGTTTCTTCTGCTCATCAAGGCTGTATCCATTTGATCAAAAATACAGAAAAAAACTGTTAATTTGTGAAATATTATTGCAATTTAAAATAACAGTTTTCTATTTTAATATACTTTAAAAATATAATTTATTTCTGTGATTTTCAGCATCATTACTCCAGTCTTTAGTGTCACATGATCTTCAGAAATCATTCTAATATGCTGATTTATAATCAATGTTGGAAACCGTTGTGCTGCTTCATAATTTTTGGGGACCTGTGATATTTGTTTTAGGATTCTGTGATTAATAAAAAGTTAAAAACAACAGCATTTATTTAAAAAAGAAATTGTGTTACAATATACAGTACAATGCTATTCAAAAGTTTGGGTCAGTATATTTTTTATTTCTTTTAAATTAATATTTTTATTCAGGAGGGATGCGTTAAATTAATAAAAAGTCATAGTAAAGACTTATATTGTTAGAAAAGATTTCTATTTTGAACAAATGCTGCTTTTTTTTCCTTCACAAATTGCCATTTTATTAAATGGTTGTAATAAATATCAATTTTATGAATATTGCATTTTATTTTCTACATTAACATTTTGCAGTTTTGAACAAAAATTTGATTAAAAAAAAAAAAAAAAAAAAGATTTGACTGGCTTATGAAAAATCGGCTGTTATAATATTTAATATTAACATTTCATAATCAGATGCACTTGAATCTAAATAATTATGGGAAAAATACAGGGCAGGTCTTTATTGTAGCCTTATGGATTTAAATGGCTTGTAGTATGAAATTTTTTTTTTTTTTTAATTATATATATATATATATATATATATACACACAAAATGTAAAACATAAAAATATGACCGATTATTTATTATTAAGTAAATATTATTTATAACAAATTATGAGTAAATATTTTATTTGAATATATAGTAATTAATAACATAAAATATATGCAACATGCAATGTTACAAGTAAACTGAGTCCATTTTAATTGAATGTTATTATTGACATTGTTTATAACTGCGAAACATGGCAAAGACAAACATGATGCAAAAGAAAGCAGGCGGATGCTGAATGATGTGAATCAAACCTTTGTTTTTCTCTGCTTCTTCTACGGCTCCAATGTAGCTGTTGGACGAGACCTGACTGGTGTCCACAGACGGGTCCAGAGCGTAACCTGATCACAATCAACAATCACACATTTGATATCAATGACACACGTTCTGTGGATGATTATAGACAGATTAGAAAAGCTACACTACCAGGCAAAAGTTTTTGAACAGCAAGTTTTTTTTTTTTTGCTCACCAAGTCATTTATTTGATCCAAAGTACAGTAATATTGTGAAATATTTTTACTATTTAAAATAACTGCTTTCTATTTGAATACATTTTAACATATAATTTATTTCTGTGATACGCAGCTGTATTTTCAGCATCATTACTGCAGTCTTCAGTGTCACATGATCTTCAGAAATCATTCTAATATGCTGATTTGCTGCTCATAAACCTTTTATTATTCTTATTATCAATATTTAAAAGTTGACTCAATTTTTTTCAGGATTATTATAAAAATTAGGCTAATACTTTTATTTAGCAAGGACGCTTAAAATTGATCAAAAGTGATGATAAAGACATTTATAATATTACAAAAGCTTTCTATTTCAGATAAATGCTGTTCTTCTGAACTTTCTATTCATCAAAGAAACCTGAAAAAATTCTAATCAGCTGTTTTCAAAATAATAATAATAATAAATGTTTTTTAAGCAGCAAATCAGAACATTAGAATGATTTCTGAAGGATCGTGTGACTGGAGTAATGATGCTGAAAATTCAGCTTTGAAATCGCAGGAATAAATTACATTTTAAAATATATTCAAATAGAAAACAGTTATTTTAAATAGTAAAAATATTTCACAATTTTACTGTTTTTGCTGTACTTTGGATCAAATAAATGCAAGCTTGGTGAGCAGAAGAGACTTCTTTCTCGACGTATCATCGACGTCTATCTCTCACCAAACGTAGAGAACGTTCTCCTCTGTTGCTCAAACATGAAGTCGTTGACATGAGCCGGTTCGGCGAAACCAGACAGCATGTTCCTCGGGGCGGCCATCTGCTGGGATCTGAACGGGTTTGCTGGTCCAAACTGCAATGAGAAGAGAGACCTGATATAAATAAGATGCTCATATCACACAGATATGAAATACACAATATGCATCCATCAGTCTAGACAAACAGCTACATCAATCACCTCTGGAGCAAACATGGTTTCAAATGTAGGGTTGTAAGTGACTTCTTTGAGTGCTGGATCAAGATGAACCCCGGTCTCAACATCTTCCTGACAAAGACAAACAGAAAACAGGATTTTACTTGTTATATGTGACTCTGACTCTGTAAATGTCATAACTCTTATGATTGTGGTGCAGGGTCACATTGATTGAGTGAACGGAACACCCAACATAACCACATTTTACATAGTAAATACATAAACATGTCAGCGTTTATCAAACTATAGTTCGCTTAAAAATCATTTTAACGTCATAAAAAGCTACTGTAGTGCAGTATTTTGAGGTTTGTTTGCCGCGAATATTTGTAATGGTGAGCGGCGCATTTCTGGATTACCTTCACGGCGACTTCAGGCGCGGCATTCAGCACGGCTATCGTCGTTATGCTACCGGATTTTAACGGCTGAAGATGAGCTAGAGCGTCTGGGTCGACTTTCTGCGGACTGGTACCGGATTCGGACTCGTTTTCCGAATCTGAGTCGCTGCCGTACGAAACGAGGGAAGCAGCCGCCGCCGCCATCTTGGATGTTGTGGGTCTTTCGTCAGAGGGTCCTCACAGACGAATACTGTTCGTAAATTAATTCCTACTCTTAAAATGGATGTTATAACACATATTTATAATTTAAATCGATATAAATTATAAATAATAATTTTGTATGTCTGAAATTGAATTCAAGGGTGCGCAGTTATTGTAGGGAAGTAATTAGACGTTTTTATCTTTTAGGACGCGTCCTGAGAGGAAACCGCTCACAAGAGCGCGCACTGCGCTTATCCTACATTTTTTCTTCTCGCTAAACTATAAAAACATTTTTGTTACTTGAACTAAAAAAAAAAGTTCACTGAAATAAAATAAAATATAAAATACTTTTAATTCAGTTAGTTGCCTGTGCAACATTTTTGAATTTTATTTAGCTTTAACTTAAATAAAATAACTAAAACTTAAATTAAAATAAATAAAATCTGTACAGCAATGTTTAAATAACCAATACAAATGGAAACACACACACACCAAAATTAGAATGTAAATTTAAAAACAAAATTAAAAAATAAAATGAAAACGAAAAAAACTTTAATAGTATCTCAATAATAGACTATTAAAATAACACTGATTCTCACTGCCCATAAATAGTATAAAATATCTATTTGTTACTCACTCATATCCTATGCATATTAATATATACAATAAAACGAGAAATGTATATCCATAATATACAAAAAGCATATTACAATGTTGCACAAACTAAATTATGCAAAGAATACAATAAAGAAAATGGAAAAATAGCTTAAAAAAGTGCAAGAAGAAAGAAAGAAAGAGAGAAACTGGAAGATAATATAAAATAAAAAAAGAAGTTATGATTGCAAATGCGTTTTATGAGGAGATATTTGCCATCATTCTCTTTGACAGCAAAATAAAATAAAATAAATAATAATAAAAAATATATATTTATTATATTGCATTAACACTAGCAAACATGCATTCTATATTCTACATAAATAGTAATACTATTAGGTTATATTATTCCGTAGTCTGTGGTAAAAACATTTAATACATGGGCGTGGTTTTACCAAAACAACGCTAAATAGATTGGGCGTATGGGTGTGGTCTGTGCGCGATATCGGCCAATCAGCTGAGGGATCCCGCTGTGGGCGGGGCCGCGGTTTGTTGCAGCGAGTTCTGTGCGGTTCTTTATATATTAGTTCAGTGGCTCCAACGATAGAAAGTGGGCCGTACCATCTGCAGTCGGAGGGGTGGAGCCACACACACACCGACATCCAGAATATCGCTTTTCCTCAGAAATGGAGCACTAGCTTGGATTATAAGGATTTACTCGTAAAGTATTTATATTATCGGCAGCTGTGACGGGAAATTAGGCGGATCGTTGTTGACGTTCATCTGCTGTATTTTCACCGTGGATCCCTTTTCCAGCATTGACGGTCTTCTAGTCCCGAGCTCCAGTCTCTTTAACGGGATTCACGCTAGCTGTATATCAGTAGTGTATTTCTGCAATGAACTGAACCGACAGGAATATTTTAAGGAATAACCTGGGAAAATCATGGAATAATACGAATACATAACATTTATTCAGGTATGATGTTTTATGCATGCTTGCTTGCTTCGAAGTAGCCTATGCACTGTTGTTTAACGTTACTGCATTTTGCAATTTGCTGTTAAAAAAAAACTGAAAAAACGCGTAATGCAAATATGCATGGGGAAAAGTGTTCATATTCCACTTTTTTTCCCGCGGTGACTGATGCATTTACGATGTAAACCGACACTGCTTGGCCCCATTCAGGACTGGATGACAGGTGTGGGCTGAATTATGCATGCATGTGAAATAACTTGCATAATACAGCCTAAAGCATCCCGATTGCATGCTACAAGATGTGAGAATTACATGCGATTTGTGCTTGTTTGCATTAAAGGCATAAAAAGATCACTTATTTCATGGCGCTCTGAGATTGATGCATTCAAGGGGAAGGGGTGTCACATCTGTATGGCAAACACAAGGCAAACTATCACACCAAAATGCAATGCAGTTTGCATGCTTGCTAAACAGTGTGCGCTCCAGATTATTGTTGGGATGGCATGCCAAATATTTAGCAGTAGGAGAAAAAAGGACTTGAGTTGTTGCTAGCAAATATAATGTAGTGCATACTACTCGATGCATAACGCAAAGGCGTCCAGTAATGGTGCGAATGAAGTGTACATTTGAGTGCAGTTTTGTGCATGCAGGGGGAAGGGCAGCAGACACTGGAAGACTCGCTTTGTGAAACCCGAGACTTCAGAAAGCACAAAGCATCTCCATCGCTTCTCTGTTCAATTTATGCACTTAAAATAACACCACATTTCAAACGGATGCATACTTTTCTCGTGCTTTGACGCATTAACATGTTGTACAGTTGTTGTTTTTCCCCGAATGAGGTGCTATGTGTGATATACGAGGAGGAATGATTCATTTTAATGAATCGGTTAGTTCACCGACGCCGCTCAAAGATCCGAATCGCGTAACGTTTTTCGCAGCAAACAACTGTTTCGTTAAAAATGGCACGTTTTCGTTTAAGTTTTCGGTTTTACTGGCAAAAAAAAAAGAGGTTAGTTCTTTGCATCCTCTCGGGTGATTTACAAACTGTTCGGATCTTTACAAAGAATCGACTCGGGAGACTCGGTTCGATCGGGCATCACTAGCGTGCGTTATGTGTCATCGCGACCACATGTGTAACCGGTGGTTCGCGACACCAGTTATGAAACTGTCTGCGTTGTGTAGTTGTTGATGAAATCAGACACGGGACAACAGGCGGCGGTATCTCTCTGGATTTACTGATCTGATATTTAACACACAAAGAAGAGCATCCTCTGAATAAATCGCCCTTTTTGCTTCTCTTCCATCCATTAACAATGCCAAGAGCGAGAACAAATAAAACATACCTGATATTTAACACACAAAGAAGAGCATCCTCTGAATAAATCGCCCTTTTTGCTTCTATAACACAAATGTACACTTGTCACATGTGCTCTCATTTCCACATATAGGCCAAACACAAAAATATAACTAAAACAGGATGAAATGACAAAAATAACCACCCAGATATGTAAAATAATATTATATACATAAATTAGAATGAAAATATAGACATAAAAACAACAATTAAAATAAAGATTAATTTAGATCAACAGGAGCTAAAATAACCCACCTCTTCCATCCATTAACAATGCCAAGAGGAAGAGGAGGAGACAAAACAGGAAATTGAGCAGGCTCATGATGACATCACAGCAATTAAAGGGAAACGCTCATCTTTAGGAAAGTATATGAAAATAAACAATTGTGTGTGAATTATACTGACATTTTAACAGTACACTTTCTGTACCTGTTACACTCACCCCTCAGAATTCACACAAAATTCTTAGAGTTTAACAAAAGAAAACACACTGGTCACTTGAATTACATGGTCCACACTTTAAAAACAGTGAAGACTCCACCTTGAAAGCTACCCAAACAAAAGGGATACAAATATGGAGAAAGTTGGCCAAACTTCTACACATTTTGTAGGCACACACAAAGTGCCCATTACACTTTGAAAAACTCAGACCAGGTACATAAACAGGATTAATATAAACAAAAAATAGAGCTCACACTTGAAATCAGAGACAGTGCAAAATGGCATACACAAACCTATACATGAATAACAGGAGGTAAAGACTCCACACCAAGTAAGGTTTCAAGTTGAACCATGGACTCAATCAGCCTACGAACAGGTCTAAGTACTCTACCAAACCTGGTGGTGTAACGATCGTCAGATGTATGGTCAACCAAAGGATCATGAGAATTGTTAGGGACAGTAGGAGAAAAAGCACTAGCTACAGTGTCAAGGTCAACAGATAAACCATCTTGTGCTTCAGAAACAGTTTGAGAAGAATGGGTTGAGACCCAAGAAGCAGTACGATCATCATCACAAACAGCTATGTGAGAAATGACAGACAGAGACTCAGCATGTGACAAATCATCAGTGACAGGTAATGTTGACTCAGCCACATCACATACAGACTGAGAAGGTGTGGAACAAGGATCACCACTAGCACTTTCACCAACACAAAAATCAGTTGCGGGCAAAGGGAGAAAGTTAACTGGCAACAATAGATTCCGATGTACCACTCTCTCATGACCAGATTTGTCACGGATCTTATAAATGTGCAGAGAAGGTTTGGAGTCAACAACAGAATACATGGTGGGTTCCCATTTATCGGCAAGCTTCCGTTTACCTCTACAGCCTTTGTTGGCAATGAGAACATGATCACCAACTGACAGAGGCAATCCTTTGACTCTCTTATTGTACTGAACAGACTGATGTTTTTGTTCTGCAGTAGAGTTCTTTTGGGCCAGCGCCATAGCAGACTGTAGATCACTGACAAGAGATTGAACATAGTCATTGTAATCACAGATTGACTCATCACGAAGCACACTTTGAAACATAAGGTCAACAGGTAATCTTGGCACCCTCCCGAACATCAGGTAAAAAGGAGCAAACCCAGTGGTTTCATGGGCAGTACAGTTATACATGAATGTCATTGTTTGAACCAACTGTGGCCACTTTTGCTTAGATCTGGGTGGAAGCGATCTCAGCATGTTACCTAACGTTCTGTTGAACCTTTCAGTTCCACCATTCCCCATTGGGTGGTAATGGGAAGTCCGTGACTTGTCAACACCGGCAATATCAAGAAGCTCTGCTATCAGCTCACTCTCAAAATTTGCTCCCTGGTCCGAATGGATACGCTGGGGAAATCCATAGATGCAGAAGAAGCCATCCCACAGTTTCTTAGCAACACTTTTAGCACATTGATTTCGGCAAGGAAAAGCATGAGCTAGCTTGGTGAAATGATCCGTGATTACCAAGACATCCACTGATTTATTGTGCCTATCTTCAGCAGACCAGAAATCAATACAGACAAGCTCCAACGGGGCACTAGTCTTGATACTCTCCAAGGGTGCTCTTGCTGCTGGCTCTGATGTTTTACTCAGGACACAACGGGTACAAGTCTTAACGTAATTGCGCACATCATGCTCCATCCCAGGCCAATAGAACCTCTGGCGGGCTAAAGACAGGGTACGTGGCTGACCTTGGTGACCGGCCATATCATGAACACCAGAGAGTGCTTGCTGTTTCAGGGAGCCAGGCAGGACGAACTGAGACTTTTTATGCTTAGTGAGCGGATCTTTGACAGCTCTATACAGGATGCCATTAAGCAAGAAGAGCTTTTCCCACTGCCTCAAAATCCTCAAAACTAGCAAATCCTCATTCGCACGCCACGCCTGGTAGGCCTGCGTTTCCTGCTGACATAGAAAGCCACCCTTGAAATAACTGTGTCCTTGTTCTGCTGATCCTGCAATTCGGACAATGAAAAGGCATGGATTATGTCTTGACTGTCAGGAATCAAGGAAGTCAAATGATCAGCCAGGGATGTTGCTCTGGAAACAGCTCCTGAATCCCAATCATCATAAACAGACAAGATAGACGACACATCCTCAGTAGTCATGGAACAGTTTATCTCAGAGCTCAGATTGAGTTCAGTGTCAAGTGTCTGTGGCTGGCATGTGAGACGGAATGTTTTCTGTACAGAATCATCTTCCACACTGAGTACATACTTGACAAGTTCAGAGTAAGGCTCGGACAGAAGTCGCTGACTCACTGGGTTGACGAATGGGTCACGACTGAGCGCATCCGCCACGACATTCAATCTTCCAGGAACGTACTTGATCTTAAAGTTGTACGGGGCAAGTTTTGAAACCCAACGCTGCTCACATGCATCCAATTTAGGTTTTGTCAAAATGTACGTGAGTGGATTATTATCCGTCCACACAGTAAACTCGTGGCCTTTAAGCCAGTGACTGTACTTGTCACAGACTGCCCACTTTAGGGCCAAGAATTCTAGTCTGTGTGCAGGGTAATTGGCTTGGCTGCGGCTCAAAGACTTGCTGGCGAAGGCTATAGGACGTGCTTTGTCCTCGCCACTGGGAACTTGAGAAAGCACTGCACCTAGGCCGTCCAGCGATGCGTCAGTGCAGAGAATAAAGGGACGATCAAAGTCAGGGTGGGCCAAGACCACGCTCTCGACAAGTGCTCTCTTTAACTCCTCGAAGGCGACATCACACTCAGGAGTCCAGTCCTGGGGAGACAACTCCCGGAAAGTGCCAGATCTGTTACGACTACCTGTGCCTTTCGTCAAAGCGTTTTGACCAGCAGTCAAATTAAACAATGGCTTTGCGATACGTGAACAGCCAGGGATGAAGCTCTGGTAGTAGAGAACCATGCCCAGAAATGATCTTATTTTCTTTGGCGAAGGTGTGATGCTATCTTCTTTCATCAAATCATTCTTCTGAAAGGCTGAAATGACTGCTACTTTGTCTTCATCCACGGAAACTCCAGATCCGCTGATCACATGGCCCAGAAACTTGATGGAGCGCCTGAGAAGGTGACACTTTTTCGGAGCCAACTTCAAATTACTAGCTCTCAACCGTGAAAACACCACTTCCAAGCGTTTCAAAGCCTCTTGTTCAGAGCGGGCAAAAACCAGCAAATCGTCAAGATAGCAAAGGAGGCTGGAAAAATTGAGATCTCCAAATACGCTGAGCATCATGCGCATAAAGGATGCTGGACTGTTACACAGGCCTTGGGGAAGACGATTGTATTCATACAAGCCCATGGGTGTCGTAAATGCTGTGTAATGACGATCAGATACATGGAGTGGGACGTTGTAAAATCCTGATGTCAAATCCACAGAGCTGAAAAGAAGATTGCCACCTAGAGCAGCCAGGCAATCTGCCTGATGAGGCAAAGGATGAGCGTCCTTGATCGTCTTTGCATTAAGCCAGCGAAAGTCCGTACAGACTCGGAGAGACCCATCCTTCTTCCATACCATTACCAAAGGAGATGCATACTGCTGACGGATTTGCTAATAATGCCCTTCTCTTCCATTTCAGAAAGTACCTCTCTCAACTTTTGGTAGTGCGGGAGGGTTGGCGATAGGGCAGGCGGAACGGACGGTCATCGCTCAGATGAATTCGGTGTACAAAGTCTTTCACCTCTCCACAATCGAGTCTGTCTCTGGAGAAAACATCACGATAGGACACGATAAGACTCGCCAACTCTTCCTTCCATGACTCGGAGACTTCACACCCTTCGATATCAATGCCCTCCAAACCATATTCATGCAGTAACCGCACAGGGTCAACAGGTGGAATAGACTTGGGGAAAGCTGCATCAGAAACTTGAGGTCTGCACACATTTTGCGAAACTGTAACATCCTCCACCGCCAAACAAGGAGACACATCAGCCAGCTTAGTGTTACGTCGAAGAGTTATTGGTGACTGGGTGGGATTTAAGATCTTCATCGGCACCCATCGATCACCCCACATAGGAGTCACCACCGTCCAACAAGAACATGACGTGGAGCTGAACGTGAAGTAGTGGGTTCGACGATAACGGAGCTTCCTGGAGAGACATTAATGTTAACTGGTAGTTTTCCCCAGACAAGGTGCTCACATCTGGGAAGCAAAGTAACCGCCTGACGAAGCTTAACTGTGCCGAGCTTAGCGGGCTGTTGAGGACCAGACCAACGAGAAACACAGCTCAAAAGTTCAAGAAACTCTTCACACTCAGGGTTGGTGTTATTACAGGAAATCAGTTCCCAGTACTTCTTTTCGGCTTTCATTTTCTGAAGCACGCATTTGATGACGTTACTGCCGATAATGAACTCATCCTTCTGTCCAGGCACTACTAAGGTTGGTACGATGAACTTGAACCCGTGAACTTGATTTCCAGGTCGTAAGCACATTTAGGCTGAGTAGTAAGACCACCACAGCCCACCAGGACCACGTCACCAGGAATCACTGAAGGTCGAGGGAGAACTCCGTCAGCACACAACTTGGATTCACCTTCCGTACTCAGGGTGCAAGCCATACTACCAGAATCTAGCATACCATTCAGTACGGACTGGCCACCGACAGTCACAGGAGCATAAAAGAGTTCACCAGCTCCATCAATTTTCTGAGATCCCACATACAGCACTGTTTTGTCGGGTGGCAACAATTTGCAACTATTGTTAAAAATTTCTTGTGGGTCTGACTCATTATTTAGGGGAAATACACCACTGCCCATGTTATCCCCTTCTGCACATGGGCTATTTAGTTTAACTGGGTGGCTGGAGAAGGCAGCTCAAGGCCCGTCATCTTAGGACAATTGCTCTTAAAGTGTCCAGGTTTAAAGCAGTTACGACAAAGCCTCTGGCGCATACAATGAGTATGTGTAGTGTGCTCCTTTGATTGACATACTCTACATGCTGAGCTAAAACTGGGCTTGGGGTCTGAAGTTCTGACAGGACAGTTTGGGTTGGGTGAGGACAGTGAGGCAGTGCAAAGAGATAAAACTTTATCCATCATGTCAACCAACTGCTGCATACTATCGACAGGAGTAAAAGCAGCAGCGTTTGGGTTGAGCTGACCAGTTAAACATGGTAACTGACTTGAGGAGAGTTCAGGCTGATTGAGAGAACTGAATACAGGCTCTTCACAGACAGTCACAGAGTTCTGATGGCAAGCTGACACAGGCAATGAGCGTGAAGTTCTAGCAAAAGCTCTCTTCAGGTTCCTGCGATGACTATCCAGTCGCTCTTGAACTTCAGCAGCACTCCACTGTTCAGCAGGCTTGAACTGAAAAGACAAAGCAAGGCCAGGATCTGGACAGTGTGAGATAAACATCATGACAGCCTCAGTAGCAGGGTCCTCAACGCTCTTGTTGCGCCTACGCAAACACTCATCAGCCACATCAATCGCCTTATTCAGCCTTATCCAGTAGTCCATTGGGCTCTCATCTGCCCTAGGCAGGGTGTTATAAAAGTCAGCCATAGGCATGTTTGAATACATCAACTCACTAAAATTTCGCTTCAGTATGTCGAACACGGTGGTGGTGGGGACTGCAGCAGTAGGCCCTGGGAAGCTGCGCAAGGACACTTTGACTACATCCCTCGCTTTCCCAGCTAACCTGCTCAAAATGAGATCAGAGGCAGTTTCATCAGTGCATTTCTTACTGTTCAAATAACTGCACATCAAATCTTCCCATTCATGTACTGTAAACAAATCACTTTGATCACCTCTAAAGAATGGTGGAGGGCAACATCATGTTGGACAATGACTTTCAAATTAGAAGCATCAAAACATTCACTTGACTGCTGTACATTTGACTTAGACTGCACTGGGCTGGGATGTTGTGTTAAATTGAGACTGGCTGTAATGCTCTCACCAATTTTCTGTGCTAAATCAGAAATAAGACCTCCTAGAGACTCAGGGGTAATGACGTGATCAACATTTGGGCGTGTAAAAGGGGTAGAGCAAGCAGCTGGGCACCCTGACGTACCAATAGCTGAATCAGATGCATGTACACGGTCAATTTCAGTATTAAAGAGTGCCCTCCCTCTACCAAAACACTGAGGCGAAACTCCAGACATATTGTCAGGATGGTTAAGTACTCTACCCCTGCCTACTGGGAACATGGCACTAGGCCGTTGTACAGGGCTAAAATCATCCTGACTGACAGTGTCCTCAAACATGACTCAGTTTGAATAGAAAAAAAAAAAGAGAAATGCAATAACAGTTTCAGGAAAAAAAAATAAATAAAAACACTGAAATCACTTAACTAGTATTCAGATAAATGTATCTTACAGAAATCTGGTCATGTAGACTCAAAACAGTTCAGTGTGAGGTTTCATGGAGGAGAGAAAAAAATGTGACGACAAAAAAAACTGTCATTGAGCTTGCAGCAACGCAAAGAACAGTTCAGTACAGCTCATAAAAGGCAAACGTTCAACCTATAGCAATCCTACGTGATATGAGCAGCAGATAGTTGAACGCTGATGACGAGATGAAACGATCTGCGGCCTCCGCGATCAGCAGAACACTCCTCCAGCGATCTCACAGCACACCGTCGTCTAGAAGCAGCAACTCCGGCGATCGGCGCGGCCGATCATGCGAAATCGAAGGGCTCACGGCACCACGTGTAACCGGTGGTTCGCGACACCAGTTATGAAACTGTCTGCGTTGTGTAGTTGTTGATGAAATCAGACACGGGACAACAGGCGGCGGTATCTCTCTGGATTTACTGATCTGATATTTAACACACAAAGAAGAGCATCCTCTGAATAAATCGCCCTTTTTGCTTCTCTTCCATCCATTAACAATGCCAAGAGCGAGAACAAATAAAACATACCTGATATTTAACACACAAAGAAGAGCATCCTCTGAATAAATCGCCCTTTTTGCTTCTATAACACAAATGTACACTTGTCACATGTGCTCTCATTTCCACATATAGGCCAAACACAAAAATATAACTAAAACAGGATGAAATGACAAAAATAACCACCCAGATATGTAAAATAATATTATATACATAAATTAGAATGAAAATATAGACATAAAAACAACAATTAAAATAAAGATTAATTTAGATCAACAGGAGCTAAAAATAACCCACCTCTTCCATCCATTAACAATGCCAAGAGGAAGAGGAGGAGACAAAACAGGAAATTGAGCAGGCTCATGATGACATCACAGCAATTAAAGGGAAACGCTCATCTTTAGGAAAGTATATGAAAATAAACAATTGTGTGTGAATTATACTGACATTTTAACAGTACACTTTCTGTACCTGTTACACATGCAGCGTTCACTTCAAGCTCGATAAAGGCTCTGTATTGCCAAAGCATTAATAAAAATCTTATATAATGCTCTAATGCAGCGTTTATCTGTTGGGAAATCCAGATTAGGCTGGTAAATGTGTTTTGGTAACTAGTGGTTGATCTGCCATAATGTTTAAAAACCAGTTTGATCACTTTAATCCTGTGTTATATAAATGCATGACAGGGTTCAGGTTCAAAGTTTGCTGTAAATGTCATTTACATTGTGTCTGATTCACATATACCATGTTTACGTATAGATGCATGAATGAACTTTTAAGGGTTAATTTGCTGAATATCAAATTTGTAGTTTAACTGATAAAGATGTGAAGTGTGTCAGTCTGATGTTGTTGTCAACTTCAGTTCTTTGTCTTGAGCTCTTGCTGGCGAAGCAGAAAAGTAGTTTTTTTCTTTTCTGGATGGATTTTTGTTCAGAAAAACCTTTTCATGTGGCTTCTGTTTGATTTTCTGCCAGGACAGACCGGCCGTTATAAACCTCACGTCCAGAGTTATAGATCAGAGACACGAGACGAGAAGAATGTGTGTTGGTCTGGGTGATATGCATATTTATATATAATATAACATATATATAATTATTTAGACAACATTTTTTTATTTATTCTAATAATATGCATTTAATTTACCCTACCAGTCAAAAGTTTTTAATGTTTTCAAAGAAATCTCTTCTGCTCACCAAGTCTGTATTTATTTGATCCAAAGTACAGTAATAATCTGAAATATTTTTACTATTTAAAATAACTGTCTTCTATTTGAATATATGTTAAAATGTAATTTATTCCTGTGATTTCAATGCTGAATTTTTAGCATCATTACTCCAGTCACATGATCCTTCAGAAATCATTCTAATATTCTGATTTGCTGCTTTAAAAAAAAAAAAAAACATTTATTATTATTATTATTATTATGTTGAAAACAGCTGAGTAGAATTTTTCCAGGTTTCTTTGATGAATAAAAAAATTCAGAAGCTACTTTGACATTTTTACGTAATGCCGATGAATTGTCTAATCAGTTTTGACTCAATAGACAGGTGATCCGAACAGGTAAACAGGTTGAGACGGTGAGATGAAATGTCTGTACAGTGGTGAAGAGTCCTAAACATCCCAGCTGTGAAGACGCCTCGGACACAAGAGTCTTTGTTTAGTCTCTCTGTTCGGCCCACAAAGCTGCCTCTGTGTGTGTGTTGTGTTGTGTAGTTAGTGTGTGTGTGTGTGTGTCACCCGCCGCTCTGACAGATGAAAGGCTGCAGGACTGTGAACTCTCTCTGAGATCTCCATCGCCTGCGTTTCTCTGTTTGCATCAAGCTGATATTAAAGATCAGGCCTGCAGAGTTCAGAACAGCGTCACACGTCAGCGTCAATGTGTATTATCACTTCATTGTAATCAAAGAGTTTTGCTTTTGATTTTATAATGCGCTGGTGAATCGTTCAGGAAAAGATCAGGCATTAAGAAAGTGCACAGAGTTGATTAGATGAGGTTAGTTTCTGTCTCATGCAGCGCTCTGAGCATCACAGTGTGTTTCTCTCTGTCCGGTTCACTGTACGCACAGGACTTACAGTATTTCTGCAGGATTGTTATTTGATTTTGGTGATTTTAAGTGCTCATGCACTCAACAGCGTGTCAAGGTTTATTTAATAATTTATTAACTTGAAAATTCATGTCAAGATGCATTCTTTCACATATTGCATTCACATAATATTATTTGGGGAAACAATGTAAAATTATTACATATATATATATATATATATATATATCCCAAATAATGTTGTTGCTTCCTACTAAAAACACACCGTGTACATTTGCCATCAAAATCACAACATAAACAAATAATAAATAAATTGGGAAATATTAAATAAAATAGTCAAATTATTTACAAATAATAAATTCAATATTAAAAATATGTAGATAAATGTTATTTATCGCCCACTTATAAAAAAAAAAAATTATTATTAAAATAATTTTCTAAATAATTATATATAATGAAAAAATATTACTTTAATTTATAAAAAATATTCTATTAAATATTACACTGAAAATGGTGTAGAATTTACTTTGAAACAATTTTCACTGCTAACAAATTTCACAAATATTTACAAAGAAATGACAAGGACCACATTGAATCAAAAGACCGAAATAGTAATTTCTTCTCAAATGTACTGCAATAATCTTTATTTTATTTACAACATGTGTACAAAATAAAAGCATTAGAATTGATTTGGGAAAAATGTGAAGAAATGTAATGTAAATATTTATAATATATTTTTGTCATCGAAATAACAACAAACAAATATTTAATACATAAAAGGCAAAATATTTACAAAGAATAGATATTGTATTAAATTTTAAAAACTTAAATGAAAAAAAAAAAAAAAAATATATATATATATATATATATATATATATATATATATATATACGCATATAAAATAAAAAACGTTTTGCATGTTTACTTGGTACATTTGCTAATGGACTTAAGAAATGTTGAAGAAAGGCCACTAAATGCCTGTGTTTTCATGCTCAATCATTACTGTCACACCATCACCGTACAGTCACTAAACACTCTTGTGTGCGTGTCAGATTTGGTGGTTATGGAGCGCCGTCGGTGCCAGCAGGGACTTCCCGTGGCGCGCAGGGCGGTGGTTTTTGTGGCTGAAGGCAGGTGGAGGATAACGAGAGCGGTGTCCTCTTACACTCCTGCGCTCATTTGGGTGGATTCCTTTGTCCTCTCGCATACAGACAGGTGCTGATCCTATACAATGCTCGGCGGTGACTAAGCGGCAGTTTCTGTTTGACTTCATTCTGCGCTTTTAGCTTTTGTTTTTGGAGTTAAGCTCATGCAGATTCAGATTTGAATATGCAAACAGAGCCAAACGACTAACCACGTGTTACCAAAACCTGTTTCGGATGATGCTTATGCTTATGATTATTAGTAGTGTTATTTTACACTGGTGATCAGATGCAGTATTTTCACCTGCTGGACAGAAAACAGGTGGAAAATCCCACAGACCCGACCTGGAACAGCAACATTTCAATATATTTAATATTCATGATAGAGGCTACTTTTGATGATTGCTCTGATGATAAAAGAATATCACAATTTTAATATGCATTTTATTTTATAAGGTAATCGGTAAAACTTTATTCATTCCTTTATTTAGGGAAACGTACATATGTAAACATACACATCACACGTCATAATTTCAGTAATAAATAACCAAATAATAAGTATTATAAATGCCCTGTAATAATTGCGTATGTAAGCATGACATTGCCCAAACATGACTCTCTGCAAACAAATGGACACTTTATATTAAAATGTATATATTTAGATATTAAAAGCATCATTAGACTAATTTTGAAATACTGTTAAAACATGGATTTGTTTTGTAGAAAAATAGCAAAAACCCAGTTAAAGTGATTTGATTCAATATTCAGTGATTTTGTGTTCAAAATTCAGAAATGTTCAATTAATCCCAGCTAACAAAAATATATTCTAAGAACATTTTACTAATGTTCCCATTAAGTTATGAAAGTTCTATTTCTGAATGTTCAAAAACATACAGTTTTATAAATGTTTTTTTGGTTATGAGAACGTTAAGGGAACGTTCCATTTGATCATTTTGCAAACATTACAGAAACGTTACTTTTGAATGTTCACTGATATGTTACGAAACAAATAGTAACATTTAAAAAGATGAACAACGTTTCAGAAAAACATTCTATGAATGATGTATAAATAACATTTTTATGCTAATGTTTTGATTAAACACCAGATAACGTTGAACAAACGTTCTATTAATGTTCTTGGTTATGCAAATGTTCAGGGAACGTTACATTGTTTCATTTTGCAAACATGTGAACGCTACATTTGAATGTTCTCGGAACATTCTGAAACCAGTAATAACATTTAAAAAAACATTTTAGAAATAAAACATTCCATGAACGTTGTATAAAGTTTTTGCAAACATTTTTGGAATGTTACTTTTGTATGTTACTCTCAACAAGTAATAACACTCCAAAAATGTTACATTAATGTTAAACTGAAACGTTCCATGAACTATGTATAAATAGCAAGTTTGTGTTAAGAACATTATGAAACACCAGATAACTCTGAATGAACATTCTATTGGCAAACATTTGTTCGTAGCTTTCAGAGAACGTTGCCAGAACGTTCTGAGAACGTTAGCTGGGCGTCTCCTGTGATTTTATAAGTGTTAGCAGGCAGATCACAGTAGATTTTACGGTCACTCTTGGACAAGAAGCAGCAGCACACTTCAAAATGTGATAATTGAAGTGGAGCCGGATGAGCAAGAGGTTACGCGGCGTTGCGACACTTTTCTAATCGGCTCTCGCACACTGATACTCAATTACTGCAGCAGAGGAAGCTGTAAATTTACATTTTTACAGCCGCATTTCACTTCCCTCCTCCGCTCTGTTCTTCAGACTACACACACCGAGCGCTTCTAAATGCATCTGACCCCAATTTTCTTCTGCCCAGGACGAGTCTGTGTGTGTGTGTGTGTGTGTGCTAACTAGCGACTGGTTTGAATTAAGGGCCAATATTTACACAGAGTGGGTGGCCGTTCAATTATGGTGTGCCGCGCAAAACTTCTTGTGATTTGCATGTTGGCTGCTTTGCATGTCGTTCCCAGAGTTCAGTTCTGCCCTTTCTCTGTTCTCCGATCACAAACAAGCCACTTAGCGAGTACATTAGCGGTTACTCAGCAAGCACTTGATTTTTACAGGAAGCTGCTGATGAATGACTCACGGCCAATCACGCGGCAAACGTGCCGCGCATGTCAATGAGCGACGGCAGCGCATCAGCCAATCAGAAGTGAGCACACTGGTGACTCACATGGGCTGAAATAAGGTATAATGTTAAGATCTGGTAATGATTTTACAACTTAGCATCTTTTGTGGTTTTGTCAAGTCTGTGACGCAAAGAGTGTTAATTAAGCAATATCACACAAGCAACAGTGCTGTTTTTCTGATTATCAGCTTGATGAGGCGAGAAATCCAATTAAAAGTTAAATGAACTAAACTTTAAGTTAGCTTCAGACACAACGGTACCAGTTATTTTGTCTACTTTGCTCTGCTGGTGAAAAGATCCAAATAATACCACAGCAGAATGAACCATTTTGTGCGTCTGTGAGTCGTTCACAAACGATTCGTTTATTGCGTCTGTCACATGACAAATGAACGAAAGACATCGGAGGTGAGCCATGTGCTTAGCATAATTTATCTTTGGCTTCATTATAATGATTTGGAACATGATTAAATATTGTATGTGAACGTGTATGGGGAATTTGGCTATTAAAAATAAAACATTTAACTACGTTAAAATCAATGAAATGACTGAACAAGAGAATCAGTGAAACGATTCAGTCTGCAAGCAACTCACTGCAGTGGTGTTTTAAATGTGTAATTGAATCGTTTAAGTGAATGATTCAATTAATTACTTGTTTTGCTCCTGAATAGATCAGAATCAGATATCAGATGATTTAAATGAACGATTTGAGTTTGAGTGAACAAACAAAATTAAGCAAATAATTCAACGAATCACTCATTTTGTTGCTGAACAGAGTGTTTGAGTAAATCGTTTGTGTGAATGATTCAGTGAATCACTCGTTTCTTTACTGAACGGATCAGCGTGTTTAAATGAATCATTTGAGTGAGTGATTCAATTAATTATTTGTTTCTTTGCTGAGTGGATCAGCGTGTTTGAGCAAATCATTTGAGTGAATGATTCAATGAATCAGTCGTTTCATTGCTGAATGGATCAGCTTGTTTGAGTGAATCAAATCGAATATTATAAACAGCACAGTTCACATTTAATTCTGATTGAGTGAGGCCTTTGTTAAATGCAGATAGAGAAACTAATAAAACACTGATTAACCGATCATTTCAGGGCAAGTAGGTCCCTATTTGTATGAACTATTCCTTTAATTCTGTCAGTGTGAATAGTGTTAGAAATGAATGCATATATTAATTGATTGCTAATAGCAATTCCTGTAAATTGAAATCCCTGTGATCTACATATGTAGGATGCAGCAGAAGGTGATGAAGCTCGCAGGAGGAAATTCACTCCTACTTAATTCTCCGCCTCTCTCTGTGCTTATTTTTATGCGCTGCCTCCAGACAGAATGCGGCACAAAAAAAAAAAAAAAGAGTGAGAGACGAGAAGAAAAGTGTGTGAAAAAACCATCAGAGACAGAAAGTAAGTGTGTGTGTGTGTATAAGAGATGTTCTGATTGACTTCTCTGGGCAAAGAGGAAAAAGAAGGAGCCGATCGCCTACATCAGTTTAGTGATCAGTGTTTGTCCTCCATCCCATGATGAGCTATTCTGGGATGCTGTAGGCAAAGCGGCAGGTGCGTACGGCTAATGCAGGATAGTAGGTGTCTTTATAAATCAAAATGCTCAGATGCTTCATATTAGATTGTTTGTAGATGAACGGAAAAAGGATTGTGAAAGCTTTTTCACCACCTACAGAACATACATACAAACTGATGGATGGGTTGCAAAGAGGCTACATTTATTTGATCAAAAATACAGTAAAAATTGTGAAATATTTTTACAGTTTAAAATAGCCATTTTCTATGTGAATCTATATTAAACTCTAATTTATTTCTGTGATGCAGCTGTATTTTCAGCATCATTACTGCAGATCTTCAGAAATCATTCTAATATGACGATTTGCTGCTCAAGAAACATTTCTGATTATCATCAACGTTGAAAACAGTCGTGCTGCACAATATTTTTGTGGAAACTGAGATACATTTTATTTTTCAGGATTCACAAATTAAAAAGAACAGCATTTATTTGAATTAACATGATCAATTTAATGCATCTTTGATGAATAAAAGTATCAATTTCTTTCTGAAATGATTCAATTATCTATTCCATTAAAAATCTAAAATATAGGATAATATTTAAATAATAAATTATAACTCCAATCTGACTCTTCACACTTTTATCACATTATAAAAATCCCAAATACCTATTACATTTCTGATCCCCTATAAATATGACCCAGATACATAAAGTCTGCGCTTTTTGTTATGCATGTGTTTCTCCATCTCTCTCTTTTTCCTCATGTTCAGCTGAGCTGAAGGAGTTTCTATCCCACACAACAATTTAACATAGACCCATCCGCCATCAGCGCTTATTTTGGCTTCTTTTGGAAAGGCACGTTGCTTATTTTGGCTTGTTTTGTCAGGGCAGGTTGCTTATTTCTCCAGTGAGATCTGGCAACGGCATCATCCAGAAAAACAGATCTGTCGCATGCGAAAAACCTCAGATTTGGGTCACATTCAGCTGCGGCGCGAGCGTCCTTTATCCACCACTCAAGGTTAAACAGGCGCCCGTGGCTCCTCGGCTCGAGTCCTCGGGGTCAGAGGTCACGCCTGCGGGTGTAATCATTACATAAGTGCTTGTGTCTCGTCTTCTGACTCATGCGATGCGTCCTGACAGGCCGTCGTGAGCCTCTCTGGATTCACAAGCATTATCTCAGGATGCGCTCGAGGCGGGAATCTGACCGCGGATGTTCATGCACGACAAACACACTGCGTCACAAAGACAACACATAACTAGCTGAATGTGGTATATAATGAACAAACCCTTTCTGATGGAAAATGATCTATTGCTGGAGAAAAAGATCCTGCAGTCTGACAGTCTTCAGATCGATACTAATCTAATGGGTGTCATTTTGACTGAGTGTTTCTGAGAAAGAGGAGACACGATTGACCAACGATATATATATATATATATATATATATATATATATATAAAGAAAACAATATTTTTATTTAGCAAGGATGCATTAAACTGATCATAAGTGACTGTAAAGATATTTCTAATGTTACAAAATATTTCTATTTCAAATAAACGCTGTTCTTCTGAATTTTCTATTCATCTGTGAATCCTGAAAAATAAAATGCATCAGTTTCCACAAAAATATTGTGCAGCACGACTGTTTTCAACATTGATAATAATCAGAAATGTTTGTTGAGCAGCAAATCAGCATATTAGAATGATTTCTGAAGATCATGTGACACTGAAGACTGCAGTAATGATGCTGAAAATACAGCTGCGCATCACAGAAATAAATTACAGTTTAATACATATTCACATAGAAAACAGCTGTTTTAAATTGTAAAATTATTTCACAATTTTTACTGTACTTTTGATCAAATAAATGCAGCCTTGGTGAGCAGAAGAGACTCTTTCAAAAATATACAAAAAAATGTACTGACCCCAAACTTTTGAAGAGTTAAAGTGACACAAGAACATTTAAAAAAAATAATAAATACAATTTTTTAGGGTATTTTATGATTAGCTTGATTAAATCATCAGTTCAAACAGTGGACAGCTTCATTGTCATGTAAGGAAAACTCTACTGTAGCTTTTTAATAGATCAACTTAATGGCTCGAACACATTAAAAACACTCGTTTGTTTATACTGGTTTAAATCTGTAATCTGTAGAAACAGTCACCAAATGAGTCGGTGAATGAATCTTTTTGAGGAACCGAATCAAAAGACTCGAGTCGCCGGAATGAATCACAATCATCATCACTGCTGAACTCCATCAAACGCATGTGATTCACATCTCGATTCGAGTTAGAAAACTCAGTAGAAACCAACACGACGAGCTGCTGTGATTTAAACTATTACTGAAGCTGAAGAAACCAGCGGCGTAGGTATGAAATCACACACAAGGCTAATTGTTTGATTGGGCTGATATCAGCAGCGCTAATCGATGTTTCCACAGAAATGAAGCGTCGTACCGATCACACAAACAGAGAGGATGATGGGAGACGGGGGTAATCAAAGCCGAATAACAGCAGCTTCTGTGTTTAAACAGTGTTATGTGTCGTGAATACAGCAACATACAAACACAATATCATCATATCCCAGAATTCCCTTCACTGCAGTGACAGGAAATGGACTGACAGCATGAGAAATGGTTGATGAAAGAGTCTCAGTGATGACTGAACACACACACACACTCACTGTTAGTCAGCTTGACTTTGTGTTTATAAAACTAGCCCAAAGGTGAAGAAAAAGACAAGACAGGCTGAGAGTTTAATGCTGTTTTTACAGGAAAAATCGAATCGCTGCCGATGCCAACTGGCACATAAAACCAACAGACAGCAGCGGATCCATGCGATTTACTCAATTCAACACTTTGAAAGATGACTTGCAGAAACAAATCAAACTAAATCCTACATGGCAAAAAAAAAAAAAAATTCTGATTTGTTTTCCAGTAAAAAATATGCCTTAAATGAGATTTAATAAATTTTATGCTCAAAAAATAAATTAATAAATTACTAATACAGAAATGTTTGGGGTCGGTAGGATTTTTTGAAAAGTCTCTTCTGCTCACCAAGGCTGCATTTATTTGATACAGTAAAAATTGTGAAATATTATTACAATTTAAATCAGCTGTTTTCTATGTGAATATCTATTAAACTGTAATTTATTTCTGTGATGCGCAGCTGTATTTTCAGCATCATTACTGCAGTCTTCAGCATCACATGATCTTCAGAAATCATTCTAATATGCTCGAGAAACATTTCTGATTATTATCAATGTTGAAAACAGTCGTGCTGCACAATATTTTTGTGGAAACCGTGATATGTTTTATTTTTCAGGATTCACAGATGAATAGAAAGTTGAAAAGAACAGCATTTGTCTTCAAATGTCTTCACTGATCAATTTAATGCATCCTTTAATGTATTAATGTCAATAACAACACAATTACTGGCCCTAAACTTTTGTACAGTAGCATATATGTGACATTAGAACTGACTTCATCTGTCACTGATTGTTTAACCATCATTGTTTGGAAACCCGCAGGCTTCAGAAGTGATTTCTAGCGCACACGGAAGAGAGTGCCGGTGATCTTTTATCCCGAACACACGCCGATGGCACGATACAACCTTCTGCAGGACGCTTTAAATCAGCCCTGCAGTGTGTCTTCACTCCTCCAGATCTCATTATGTGCACGGCTGCAAATCAATGTCCGTATTATCATTCACTACAGCAGGAGACAACGGCTCTGTTAAAAACCTAATGCTTGTATGGAAGGCAAACAGGGCCAAAAGTCTTTAAATGGAACGCCATGTCAACATGCACCATTTGTCCATGTGTGAACACGCATAGCAGCCAATAAAATTACAGCATTTGATAAAAAAATATTTAAATTGACTGTGTTTGCATATGTGATGTTGGTGTACATATACAGTCACCAGATGCAATGGTATGCACGTATGCAAACACCAGATGTTATATTTCCTCGTGAGGGATAATGCATCAGTATTCAGTTGTGTGTGATGTCTTGTTGTTTAGTTCAATGTTCTTTCTCAGGTAGAAAAATCTTAATTTACATTAATTTACACAGTAGGCATCATTAAAGCAATACCGCAATAAACTAATATGTGGGTAAATGTAGAGGTAAATCTGCTTGGCTAGAACGGCGGAAACTGATACTTTAGCACAGCTAGAATCTGAATGTTTACACACACAAAAGAATCACATTTAAAATTGGCACGTTGCTGTGGACAAACAGTGCATGTTGACACGGGCGAATTTCACACGCTCCACTTAAATACTTTTGGCCCTGTCCACCTTCCATATGCACGGCATAGCTGCCTTCTAACGGTGAGAAATTTGGCAAGATTTTTGCATTTGGTATCCACAATTTTTTTTTAACCAAAGTAACATTACGTCGACCAAAGACACGTTACGTTTGGAGTTTTTAACTAAACCACCAGCGACAGAGCCGTCGTGTTTTGTTTATGTGTGGAAGTTTGCTTCTCTTCAAGGGTTGCCATGTATGCTTATTATTAAGTGTTTTTAGGCTTGTTGTTCAGGCTCGAATCATAAAACAATACAGTTTATGAAGTTAATAATGCATTATTTTGGCATGTGGATTATTTCCAAGATAATGCATTTTTATCTGCTGTTTTTGTAGCAAGATCTGGCAACACTAATGAATCAAAATGTAAAATCGAACATTTTCTATTGAGATTGTGTTTGTGTGTCATACTAAATAATGTTTAACTCATTCCACTAGTTCATTATCATGTTAGCAAACAAGAACATACTTGCAAATATTGGTTAAGATAATAAAATTGTTCAAACTTTTATTTAAATTAAAAGAACTATACTAGAATTATAATAGAATTACACCAAACAAATTGGTTTTTGTTAAAAAAAAATGTTTGTTAAAAAAAAAACACTCAAATTTCTAATTAAAAAATTGCATAGAAACACGGAATTACATAGAAATGGCAAGTAACACATTGAATTAAATGTTAATTTTTGAAGTAGAAAAACTGAAATAGTATTTTCTTGTAAAACAAACTCTGTTTTATTTACAACGTTTTTACAGAATTAGGCTACCACACATAATTTTTATTAGAGCTAAAGTATTAATAGGATAATTTAAATATACAAATAAATAAATAAGATAAATATATAACCACTACAAATATTTTTAAAAAAGAATGTTTTTTTTTTTTTAATTTAATCATTTTTATCAATACTTTTAAGTATTGAATTACACTCTTAAAAATTAATTTTTTTTTTTTTTTTTTACACCAAAACAATTTTTGTTCCCCCAAAGAACCTTTGATCAGTTCTTAAAATAACCATGTTTTTTTTTTTTTCTTAGTGTGAAGAACATTTGAATAATCTAAAGAACTTTTTCCATTTTATAGAACTTCCTGTCCAATGGCAAGAATCGATGGATGTTAAAGGTTCTTTATGGAACCATCAATGCCAACAAAGAACCTTTATTTTTAAGAGTGTAAGGTCCACACTTCGTTCTTCGTCCACCATCTAGGATGCATTGATTGTGTTCTCTGTTAAAAAATACATACGATGCAGCCTCAGACGTTGGCCACAGTGGCATACATGCATGGCTTGGACATCCACGATGCTGCCCACCAGCTCGCGTGTAACTGTTTGTTGTCTGTAATCAAGTGTATTTTGATGTGGATGTTAATGTGTCTTGAAGACAGACATCTATAGACACGGGTCACATGATACCCACAATGCACCCATTGACGTTTGTTCAAACAGACAGTGTTGTTTTTGTAAAATAAAAGCCTTGTTTGTGCACAGAATGAACTCCCACTTCCCCCGTTATTTCAGAGTGGTACGACCCCGGTGGCCTTTGCTGAGCTTTCTTAAGGCGCTTCTTTGTGTGCGTTTGTGCGCTTGACAGACTCTTACTTCAGTAGTAACACCGAGAAGCAGCTCTGTTGTGCCGGAGGCCGGATTGGCATACTGTGCCCATTGGCAGCGTCCGCTAGCCTCGTTTACCCAGAAACGCCTCCATTCATGGCAGATCCAAGATGGCGGCTCTTTACAGTGAGCGCAGTTGGAGTTAATGGGCCAGTCATGCGACTGCTCGACTCACAGCGGATCTATCCATGCTTGATTGATGAACGATTCACATCAGCGTGTGACGTGTCGTTCAGTGCGAGTGCTTCACACGCCGTGGCTCTCATTATCTACCGGTGTGGCCATTTCTGGATGATTTAGGGGAAAAAAATTATTGGGTGAAAATGCCATTCATAACTTAAAATGTGAAACTCAATGGTGGAGAAAATCTTAATAATACAGTTTAAATATCTACAAATTATTATTATTTTTTAATTCCTATAATATATATATATATATATATGAATACACACACATACAATTTATATTTATATCTAAAAATAATACATATTTCATGTAATATTTACTAAAAATATTTGAAAACATTTTTTATTTCAGTTTGCCCATGCCATTCATCTAATACTAATAATCGCTAATTGTTTACAATTATAAAAAATATTTTTAGATAGATAATGTTATTATATATATTATTATACAATTATTTTTAGACTGATTATAGTAATATAATGTATATAATCACGCTTAATGAGATGTACATAAAACTTATTTCACACAATATTTTTAAATTCACTAAAACATTAAATTTATTAAAATTATTTGTCTAATGCTTATAATCAAAAAATATTGTCTGATTTAATATATATATATATATATATATATATATATACACGCACATTATATATAGAACAATAATATTTCATAGAATATTTTCTCAATTTGTTAGAAATTATTTGAAGACAGAAAATAAAAAATGTCCAGGCTGTCATTCATCTAATGCTAATAAACACAAATTTAATAGGACAGTTAACAATTTTACAAATTATTTTTTGATAGATAATTAAATAATTGTTATATAATACACATTTATATTTAATAATGCTAAATGAGGCCTAATGTAAATTGCTGAAAACTTATTACTTAACCTTCACTAAAAATATTTTAAAACCTAAAATGTTTTCCTACTGTATGGCCTATGATGATAATCAGAAAATATTGTCTGATTTATCACTACATATATATAGTTTATCACTTATCATTTATTTTTTAATCACATGCTAATACCATGTTTTCCACACCATTTTTCTCTAAAGGAACAAAAATGATTATATGCACCAATATAACATTACAGCAACTGTCATTAAAACAGACAGTTTATAATATTTATCAATGCTCTTCTATAAACATGTTTTTATGCCCTAATCCTATAAAAGCTGTTTAAGTGAGAACAGACCGGCGCACACTTCCCAGAATCCTTTGAGCCTGCCGGGTGTTGGGTGTCAGATGTGTGTGATTGAGGGCGAGTTGCTGCTGGAGACGCTTTGAAACGCAAACATTTAAAGCAGAGCGAACCGAACCTGCGGCCGCTGTGTTGCGCTTTCTCTCATTCATTTTTCATGCTTCGCTCAAACTCTCCGAAGCGCAGCGTCAGCAGATTCAGCGTAATGAAGTTCCTTCTCAGCTAAACAGCCGCGAGCGTTTCCTCCGAGTGCTATTGTTCAGCTCTACAACTCACATCTATTATTGATGGCTTTTGTTTCTGCCATCCGGCTTCTTCATCTGCACTTTGTCCTTCAAACCTATTTCAAATCTGGACTTATTAGGCCAAGAGCAAACTACAAAACCAAAAATGATGAAATGGAGGAAATGACAGATCCTTTCTTTTGTGTTTGTGATACACAAGTGTGTAAAGGATTCTTGAAAAGAAAAAAAATGAAAAATTGATATATGTGCATGGATAAATCATCTGCAATAATATCAATAATATGTAAAATATTCAAAATTGTATGCAAGTTTAAAAATATACATTTTTTTTAAATTCTATATAAATTCTATATTTGTTTAATAGAAATTCATTTCAAAATGTGAAACGAGACATACATACATTACTGAATTCAACTACTTATTTCAAAAACAATTTAAATCATCATTTATTAAACACTGATAATTGAAAAATATTGTCATATTTCTCTCTCTCTCTCTCTCTCTCTATATATATGAGTTCAAATTTCATTCCAAGTTAAAAGACTATGATTGTTTAAAAATATACAAATTATTATTATTATTTAGATAGATTAAGAAGTAATTGATATTTATATATATATATATATATATATATATTTGTTTAATAACACTAAATTAGACTTAATTCACATAGTATTTTCTTAAAATTCACTAAAATTATTGAAAATATTTTTTTCTATGAATTGTTTAATACTGATAAATCACAAATATTATGATTTGTCACTATATTTTTTATTACAAAATAAAAAAATTAACATATGCGCAAAATAATTGGTATATAATAAAATGTATAATGCTACTTGCTAAGTGAGATGAATTACTTAGTTTAACAACTTATTTCACACAATGTTTACTTATAATTATATATTATAATTTTCATAAATTTATTTACTTTATATATATATATAAAATGTAATATGCATGGATGAATCGCTCAATAAGGTCAAGAATATGCATTAAAATCATTAAAATATTCAAATTTTATGCCAATTTTAAAGTCAAGGATTGTTGAATTTACTACAACTTGACTAGTTGGTCTGGTTTAGGTGTATGTTTTCAGAGCAAACATCACTTTTGCACACATGCAACTCTTCCAGACGTATTATAGAATGCAGGAGGTAAATTTAATTCCACTGAACATGGCAGCAGTAATTATGATCAAATGATGGAGAAAAGCATTCAAACTGGCCATTTATGTATAGTTTGCAATGTAGCATGAAGATTTACAAGTGATAAACGCTTCTTACCAGCCATAAAACTGTATTTTACCATTTTTGAAGGACATATTTTGCTGTTTGATGTATATCAGCACAGGTCAGTGTTTCGCTCACAGCATCATTTAGTTTCTCGGTGTCATTTTGGGTTTGAAATGATGTTTTAATATGAGAAGTATTCCACATATGTGTCGTTAGAAGCACATGTACCTGCAGCTCGTCCGTGTCGCGATGAGCGTTTGGCGTCTGTCCAACATCTGAGTCCGTGTTCATGCATGAGCGCTTCCGGAACAGACTGTGAAGAGAGAAAACAGCAGGATATGAGACGAGAACGACAGAATCATTTGATGAAAGTTAACCAGATGGATCCGAGACGTTGTTTCAGCGTCAGACAGCAAAGCAGACAGATACGATACCGATACGTTTAAAGGCCAGTATCGCCGATACCGATACCGATACCGATACAATATTCTAAACTTAACTTTTAAATTATGAAATTTATGAAATTATTAAATTACTAAGACTTAACTTTATATTTGATATGCATTCAATACGCCTTAATTGCAACTCATTAGGTTATATTTTTGTTTACACATGGTTAAAATATGTTTACTGTAGCGGTAACCATGGAAATCTACAAATACTATAGTTGAAGTATGGTCACTTTAGTAAAACCATGGTTTATTTTCATAAGGGACTGCAGTGATAGGCTGTTGCACGCATTAAAATACAACCTTTTTATTCTGACAGTGTATGATTTATATTAACATTACAGAATAGAACATGATCAATATGAACTTTTAATGTTCAATATGTAGTTTTAACGTAGTTTATTGTGAAAAAACTCAAACATATATGTTTTTTCTGTCCTCTGATGAGCATTGTTCTGGGCTGCCGTTCCCTAAAGCTTCAATGCAGAATGAGTGAACGCGAGCTGTGATTGATTGATCGATATTTTTTATTTGAGCATCGATACTAAGGTGTCGATTTTGCGCAGCTATGTGAAAACACTCGAGTTCAGTCTCCAGATTGTGGCTTTCTCTGAAAAGTGTGTTATTACCCTAAGATTGAAATTTAACGATGATACTTTGTTCTAAATAATTAGCCACGATGAGCATCGCTTGGTAAATATTGCGTAGCTCCGCCCACTCATTGTCATTGGTCCAAAATCCTGTGTGTTACATTCTGATTGGCTGTGGTTGTGTCACGTTGCAGTTTGAATGCGTATCTCTGAATGCTTAGTGCAAAACCAACACATATTTAATAGTTTTTAAAAAACTGACGGTGTAATTTATTAATGTATAAAAGTAAAAACAATTGCAATTGTAGATGTTTTGTGGCTAAAAGTGTCTATGATTTGAATGTAATTTACAAAAGTAATTTATATATACACACTGCTCAAAAAAATGAAAGGAACACCTTTTAATCAGAGTATAGCATCAAGTCAATTAGGGTGTATTCACACCAGGAAAGTCCGTTAAGTTAATTTATTGTATTTTTTGTTTGTTTGGTGCGGTTTGCATTCACACCGCCCTTTTTGCAAGTGAACCAGAAACTGTGAACAAACCGTGTGTGTGTGTGTGTAAATTTATTTGATATATTTTATAATTATATAGCCTATGTATTATAATTTGATATTTTTTATAATTATTTATTAATTGTTGTATGTTTATATTTTGTATCATATTTAATATTAAACTATATATATATATATATATATATATAAATTGTTTTCACATGCAGTGTTTGGAGGCATCATCATGTGTCTGAAGCGTTTGAGAGCAGGAGATACTGAGGTCATTGATTAAGTGATTTGTCAATAGTCTCTTCTCGTTAAGACTCAGAGTCCAGTGCGTTTCATTCCAGAAGCAGCAGGTTTGGAGCTGAATGGCTGTGATTTCTCTGGAGGATTCATCAGAACTGTTGACTAGAGCGATGCTAATCAGTTTCTCTGAATGATCAGTGTTACGCTCGTTCCCGTGGATGTCAGAGCTAATTCTAATCATGCAGCTCTAATTTAGACAGCTGGATCAATGAGAGACACCAGAGCTCACATTGTGATTGGTCCTGTATTTCTGCTGTATATGGACTGCGTTTGAGCTGTCAGTGATGCATCGCGTGTGTGTGTGTGTGTGTGTGTGTGTGTGTGCATGTCCAGAGTCGGCCATATAGACGCAGATAAGAGCAAAGCACTCTGGGATATCAGCCTCAGCTCGGGCGTCTTATTTATTCATGCAGGTTGACGCATCAGTGGTGAAGGTCACAGCGGACACGAGCGCGGCCGTTTACTCACATTCAATTACACAGAGCACGCTGATCCCGGATCTGCTCCGGCGCTCGAGGAGCTTCATTCATCAGATACAGCCTCAGACTCGATCTGCGGCATTAGAGACGCTCTCGAAAACATCTCTGATGAACGATCAAAGCTATAACAGACTCGTTTCATTCAGACACATTCTACTGCTTTAACTTCAGCGTGACTGTTTGCAGTCGCTTGTTCTTAACCCTCAGAGATCTCACATCCAAACTACAAAAAGAAATCATTCACCCAAAAACTAAAGTGGATAAATAAACAGATAAATGTGTGAGAAACAGTCCTGACTGAATTAATAGCAAATGTTTTATTAAATAAATATAAATATTTTCCTTCACTTGTCTAGTGCCGTCCTGCATGCTTTTAAAATATTAATATTAAATATATTATACACATTATCAAATATTAATGAATATAATATTAATAAACAATTAATATGCTGTACTTTTGGTCACATTATATAAATAAATTATGTTGCTACACATGGCATGTAACTAAAATATTTACAAATATTTAAAATTTGAGATTTAACGTTTACATTGCATTTTAGGGTTTAGGTATAAAAGACTTATGTTTAAGAAGAAGTATATTATATTCATAATATTAGCATTTTTGCATTAAAGTTATAATTTAAGAATTATGTGTGTGTGTGTGTGTGTGTGTGTGTAGTGATATATAAAACCTAATACACATGCACACACAAATATTTGTTATTTTTAATGTTTTTATACTTTTTTGATACATATAGTATATTAAATTCATTCTCATAATATAAACATTACAATTACTTGCGGTATTTGCATAAAAATTACAATTTAAAAAATATATTCTTATTTTGCTTATTTTTCTTCCACTTTGCATTTATATTTACTTTAGTTATCTCCAAAATAAATTTGGCATAAAATGGCATTGGCAGTCAGTACTCAAAAAAAGAGATATTAAAATGTGTGGTTTTATGCCAGCTTCATCCATCACACTTGAAAGTGAAGATGTAGTTGAATGCATTGCATTGTGGGATAGAGCATGCCATGCAGTTCGCTCTGCATTGACACTCATGCATTTGGCAGGCGCTTTTATCCAAAGTGAATTGCATTGCATTCAATGTTAATATTTGATCAGTTCATGCATTCCTTGGGAATTTGCACATACGATGCAGCAGGTCAAAAGAAGCACGTACTGTACACTGCAGAAATGGAAGTGTGCTATAATGCAAACACAACGGCACACGCCTGCAGACCTGCATGACACCTTAACAAATGAGAGTTCACAATTTGAGATGAAGCTGCTTGTTATCCAGACATAACGAGACTGAGCCACGGATCCATGAGCGATTATGTGTGCGCGTTACGTAAGAGTCTTGCTCTCTCCGGCTCTTTTGTTTCCCGTGTGAGAACCTCAGGAGACTCTAATGGAAACCAGCTGTTGGGCCGATCGCATCCACAGCCATCCTGAGCTCTGATTGGCTGAGGCTGTGCTGGCTGTGCTCTGATTGGCTGCTGCGGGAGCATTCCGCTCTCTGTGATTGGTCTCTGTCTTTATGCAAATGCCGTGGAGTGTTTGTTCAGGGTCAGTTTTAGTGCAGGACACTGCAAATCAAATCAGTCATACAGAATATATAAAGTTCGCAGCTTTCTGTAGTGTCTTCAAAAGATTAGACGGATGAAAGATAAAAGTAAAAAACAGGTAAAAACCAAACTGTTCTGAAAACCGTCAATTTATGCTTCTTACTTGACTTTATCAGACTGCTAAAAATTGATATTTTCAAATTTATAGTAATAAACGGCAATATTTTTAAACTTTTGGGTCAGTCAGATTTATTTATTTTTTTAAGAAACTAATACTTTTATTCATCAAGGATGCATTAAATTGATCAAAAGTGACAGTAAAGACATTTGTAATGTTTCAGAAGGTTTCTATTTCAAATTAATGCTTTTCTTTATAACTTTCTGTTCATCTGTGAATCCTTAAAAATAAAATGCATCACAGTTTCCACAAAAATATTGTGCAGCACGACTGTTTTCAACATTGATAATAATCAGAAATGTTTCTTGAGCAGCAAATCAGCATATTAGAATGATTTCTGAAGATCACGTGACACTGAAGACTGCAGTAATGATGCTGAAAATACAGCTGCACATCACAGAAATAAATTACAGTTTAACACATATTCACATAGAAAACAGCTGTTTTACATTACAAAAATATTTCACAATTTTTACTGTATTTTTAATCAAATAAATGCAGTCTTGATGAGCAGAAGAGACTTTTAACTAAAAATCTCTCTGACCCCAAACTTTTGAACACTTGTGTTTTTTTAACTTTTCAAATAGTTTTTTTTCACATTTTAAATTACAGACAAAATCAATATTATATATGTATATATGTATATATGCCCCTCCCCCTTTGCGATGTAATTAAAGGTATTTAAAGTGCACTTTTTCTTTTTGTAATTTTCAGTGTGAACGCACTACTCGCACTATTTATACTACAGAACGTCATAGAATAGTGCGTAAGTAGGTGATTTGGGATGCACCTTGTGAGGAGGATGAGAGCAGAGGATGCTGGGAAACCCGTGAACACCTGTGGCCCCAGAGGATTCTGGGATGTGTGAATATATTGGCACTGAGGGAAGGACAATGATCGCCAGCGCGAGGTTGCCGTGGTGATGGCGGATTGTAAAGCGTCTCGTTTGCTTTCTGCATATCAAACACCCATCAGCAGCTCGTCCCATTATTTCATTAGAGTTTAATTCATGACTCTGCTCTTATTGCGGATGAATCATCAGCCTGTGCTGTTCTACAGATGATTTCATGAACTTTGATTGAATAATTCTAATTTAAGAAATAATTATAATAATAACATCATCTACATGCCACATGTGGGTGCAGCATTCTTATTGTGAACCAAAACTGTAACTAAAACTATTAATAAATAATAAATAAATAAATCCATTTATTGAAATAAAGGTGAAAAAAACATTAGGTTAAAAACTTAAATTTAATAATATGAAACAAAAATGAAAAATGTTGCCTTGGCAGCTAACTGAAATGAATAAAATAAACTAAAAATATATAAATACATTTAATAAAATAAAATAAATAAACTAAAACTAAAAAATAATCTAGAGCTAAATATAATTAAAGAAAAGTAAACTGATAAAAAATAATCACTAAAACGTAATCTGCAATTGAAATAAAAATGTAATATATTAAAAATAAATTATATTTATATTAATATGAATATATGAACATTCAAATATTAGCTCATTTAAAATATGAATATATACTGTAATATAATGGTATAAAAATAATACTATAACACTGTGTGGGTTAAGAAATGAATAAACATTAATAATAGCAATAATATTTTAATTATTTTTAACATTATTTTTATTTTTTAGAAATATCACGATTTTATCACGATTCTTTGTCATGTTGGTTTTACTATTTTGCAAGTTGTCTGAGCATTAAAGCTAAACTAATTTCTCTATTCAAGGTAACAAAATATAAAAAAGAAGAATGCAGATATTTAGGCCAAATTGGGCGAAGATAAAAATATTTGTCATTATTTTATCTTTGTTATTAAAAAATAAGAACAAAGTTACACATTACAACTACACGCAATATACAAATAAAACAAACAGTGCTTTATTTTTAGGTACGATAGATGTATTTAGCAGGAGCATTTAAGAAATTGAATGAACAAATATAAAAATAAAACACTATATAGACTGATTCCTAAAACATTTTTATCATCCACGATCAAAAATGGTCATATCGAACACCCGTACTTAAAGCTACAACGGTGATTGATTTCCTCTTTTTTCTTTTGTTCTTTGATTAACAGACATCACAGCAGCTGGGCTATTAGATTATTTGGCTGCTATCACTTTAAGAGCTGCTGCTGCGATCTGTCTCGCCACATCAAAGAGTGCCAAAACGGCATTTATTGTCTGAATTTACTAAAAAAAAATTAAAGATTTGTTCGGGACACACACCGCTACAATATATATATACACATACATATAATAGGTCATATAATCAGACTACTTTTTGATTACTTTTAGACTAGTTTTGACCTAACTCGTTTATCACATTGATTTAAATAGGATAATCTTGTACCATTATGATATATATTTTGTGTAAAAAAGTTGGATTTCTAGCAGTCTCTTGCAAAACTGTTTGTTTCGTTAGCGTCTGGCTTACTGGTGTCAAACTTGCAGCGATGATTGTCAGAGGTTTACGGGAATACAATATGTGACCCTGGATGACAAAACCAGTCTTAAGTGTCAATTTTGAGTGAAGCTGAATAAATACGCTTTTCATTGATGTATTTTCATTTGACAATATTTGGCTGAGATACAACTATTTGTAAATCTGGAATCTGAGGGTGCAAAAAATCAAAATATTGAGAAAATCACCTTTAAAGTTGTTCAAATGAAGTTCTTAGCAATGCATATTACTAATCAAAAATTAAATTTTGATACATTTACGGTAAGACATTTACAAAATATCTTCATGGAACATGATCTTAATATCCTAATGATCTTTGGCATAAAAGAAAAATCTATCATTCTGACCCATACAATGTATTTTTGGCTATTGCTACAAATATACCCCAGCGACTTAAGACTGGTTTTGTGGTGACATATTTGTGTGCGGCGTACAGTACAGACTGAATGTCCAGCGGTCTGCTGTTCATCAAGCGTTCAGAAGCAGCAGATCCGTCGTGATGAAACGCTCATGCTCTGATTTAACGGCTGACGATCCTTCATCAGACCCGCCAGAACTCATCAGGAGAAGCGCGTTAACCCCGACACTCATTAAACAAGACAAACGAGCTCCTTCACACACACTCCTCGGCACCTTCCATCAGTACACTAGAACACAAACTCTGAAAAATCAGTATCGGTGAGGTGCTTCACCACAGCAGGGGTCAAATTAAATATTATATAAACCGTTTAATATTACATTTCATATAGATTCATTGCAGCTGTGTTACCAATATTCGGAACGTGTCTAAATACACGTTAATCATCTTTATCTTTATTTTATATCAATAAATAATACATAAAAATATTAAAATAAAAGATATGACAGAATTGTGAACAGAATTCATTAGGGACTTTAAGTATATACTGTATGTGTGTGTATATATATATAATAGTTTTCTTTAAAAAAAAAAACTTGCTACGTGTTCAGACTTGTCTTAGCACTTACATGTTTTGTTGGTTTTGATTGCTTCTGTTGTCCTCATTTGTAAGTCACTTTGGATAAAAGCGTCTGCTAAATGACTAAATTTAAATGTAATAAATATATAAATATGCATATATATATATATATAGATATATTAGTGCTGTCAAATGATTAATCGCTTCCAAAAAAAAATTGTGTATATTTATTATGTGTATATATACACATACACACACATACAGCATATATTTTGAAAATATTTACATGTATATATTTATATTCATATAATTTATATCATATATAAATATATTTAATATATAAACGTTACATATGTTTCTTAAATATATGCATGCATGTGTGTGTATTTATATATTCATAATAAATATACACAGTACACACATATATTATGTAAACAAAAACTTTTATTTTGGATGCAATTCCATTAATAATATTTCCATTACAAATATATATATATATATATATATATATTTTTTTTTATTATTGTAAAAATGTATGTAATTAATATGATTTATTTTAAAATATAATTGATTTGAAGTTATCAAAAAAATTTTATATATAGCAATTAATTATAATTATAATTTATTTAATTATTATTATTTAGTTTTAAATTATAATTGATTGTATAAAATATTATACAAGTGTGTGTGTGTAAAATGGTATATAAATATAAAGTAAATAAAGTTGTTGCTGGGTTATGTTTATAGCATTTGTAACTAGCTACAATATACATACAAATGCAAATATATTATTTTAATATAATATAATATAATTATTTCAAAAGAGAATGCTGAACAGACTGTGTAAAGTCTGTGATTGTTGGCTGTCTCTCTGATGGTTCCGTGTGAGATTTCTTTTGCTCTTAATGTGATTATTTCTGCCTAAACGTGTCGAGCAGCTGTGATTCACTGATTCTCACAGCTGTCTCTCTCTCCGT